>NC_023750.2:31902868-32202868 GCF_000499845.2 Phaseolus vulgaris | reverse complement strand
GGAGGAAAAGTGTCCATCTCCTACTTATGAAAAAATGCAAAGCAAAAATGTGCGGTCATCAATCAAATTAAAGCGCAAAGTAAGGTGTTTGATGCAGTCAAGTAGCAAGGTCGACCGCCTGACTCCTCATTAGGATTGGTAAGGCAAAGACTTAGAGGAAGACATGACTAACCTTTAGAAGAAAGCGAAAAACACCTAATCACAGTTCAACACTAGAAATATCACTTAGTGTTCGAAGTCGGAGTAAGTAAGCAAAACTTACAAAAGGAAAAAATGTTGTCTTGTTCTCAATCGTTGGATTCACTTTAATCCAGTGAGTTCAAATTGTTGGAGCACGAAACAACACGTTCAAATGAACCATTAGATCTTCGAGATAAAAAATTAGGTTAAACTCGAACGAAGTGTTGAGTAACGTAAGTCCAATCACCTGACATTACAAACCATTAACGATCACAACAGTCACTTTCAACCTCGAGACACCAAACGGTCAGATGTAAGTTGTTCTGTAAAATCTCCCTCGAGCCTTGGGAAAAGTGTATCGGTCAAAGCCGAGTGGACCAAGTCACCCGGTATCAGAAGCCGACCGACCGGATAGATTCAATACATTAACATAAAATAAAGAGATACATGATAAATTAAGTAATATGCTATAAATTTGGTATTACACAATAAATCAAGTAATATTGTTTTAGTAAAGAAATGCATTAAGTACGACCCATAAATGAAATAGCTCATTATGAGAACTATAAATAAGCATTTCACACAAGAGTAAGGATCACTTTTTTCAATATATCATTTACTCTAATACAGAGCACTTACTTGATCGTCGGAGAACCTTTTAAATTTTTACTCCTGACCAAGTATCAAAGAGTGAGTACGAGAAGAAAGGAGAAAAAGGAGCGATCGAAGGACGATAAGCAATTGTTCAAGCCAGTAGCATATACTATGTAGGGCGAAACAAGTACATATGATATATATTGTTTACATAATTTTATAGATATAATTACCTTTTTGGTCCCTACATTCAGGGTCAATATTCAATTTACTACACTAATTTTAAAAAAAAAATTATTTGGTCCTTTCTGTTAGATTGGCATGAATGACGTTAAGTGGTGATGAGGTGACACACAATGTGGTACATTTATGCATAGATTGAGTCCATGTATTATGCCACGTTTATAATTAATTATTAATTATATTTATTTTTAAATTTTGAATATTATCTCTCCATCTACATAAAACCTAACCCCAAACTCATAAGCAAATATTACCTCTTCATCTGCACAAACCCCAATTCCAAACTCATTAGAAAAATCACAGCTCGTGCAAGTTCAATTTATCATGGTTCTCGTCTTTTAGTTTGTCACGCAATACGATGTTGATGTTCAAGACCCATTTATTGTTTTCGTTTTGGACTTTGGAGGCGAATTTGGAGAAGAAATTGGCAAAGGATAGTGCGTATGCGAAGCTGGCATGGGTGGTGAGACGAAGGACATGGCAGAGAGAGATGCAAAATTTGGGGGAGTTAGGGTTTAGTGGTGGGAAATTGGAGGGGAGGTAACCAACAATATCAAATGTGGGATTGTAAATGTAGGATTTCAAATCTACAATTCAATTTCCTCTTTACATCAATTTTCCCTTTTTTTTTCTTTATTGTCGTACCCGAAACCCCTCCCTCCTTCTTTATTTTTTTTTCTCTCTTTCCCTCTCCCTTCTCTCTTCAATTTCTCTTCCATAACTCATCTATTTCAAAATCTTATCACACCATGAAATAGCTGAGGAGTTAGGCTACACTTCTATCCGATCAGACTTTCAAATAGAGTAAGTTTATGTTTACTCTAAATATCCTTTATTCTCTATTTTTCCTTAGGATATAGTCATCAATTGATGGGGACAGTTGAGACAAGTGTTCCTCTCAACTTGTTTTACCACATACTATAATTTGGTAATGTTTAGATAACTTGTTTTAGGTCCCTACATTTTAAAGTGGTTCCCCTACCTGAACAGGAATTTCCTCAGAATAAGAAATTACAGGTATGGAAAGTTATTTATGTTTTTTAATACAACCTTAGATAGTTGAATTAAATAACAAGTTAATCTTTTAATTGTATGCATGTTAGGTTATAAAGTTAGTTAAACCGAATTTTGATTTATAAGTTTATATGAGTATAAATTTGAAATATACATGTAATTGATTTGAGAAATCTTAAATGATGTATGTATGAATGATTGATATGCATTGTATGTGAATGATATGTGTTCTATGTGATTGATTAAAGTTGCATGAACTTGATGTCATACATTCGGGGTAATGTATGAGATGTTGTGTTTCGGTACATTAAGTATTAAAAGCCTACGAATAGATATCCTTTAGCATCACTGGTGATCTAAGTCACATAGACTAAGGTATCAGTTGGTGAAAAGTAAAAGAGGGAGTTCATACACATCGTGACCGCTTGTAGTCACACGATATGGATGTTCAGACTTACCCTGATCCGATTAGAGTGGAAAATCAAAAGGGTACTGGGATTGAAAGGAAATCAAGGTACCGTGAGAAAAATGGATTTTTGTGGCCACAATTTGATTAATGAGTCTTCCAGAAGACAATAGATTCATATACAATCACTATGATTGGCCTGAAATCAAAGGTAACGAGGGTTGAAAGGAATCAATGTATTGTGAGGCAAATGAATTTATGCCAAGTCAGTATGATTGAAATGAAATCAAAGTATTGTGGATTAAAATAAAATTGAATTATTGTGATTGATATTTAGATTTTGCATGATTATTTTTGGATTACTTGTATTTTTGTGTGTCAGAACTTTATTTTGATAATTTACCCTTGCATGTGTTTATTTGTGTATGAACTGCGATGACTGTACTATGTACATGAGCCTCATCTGTCACTAATGTAGGCGTTCTAGCCTCCACGTACCATGCATGTAACTTACCCTTGAAACCCTAGCGCCCTTGGTCCTAGGCGTTTCTAATGAGTACTTACTTGTACTAGACCGGAATGTACTATACACACCACATGCACATTCGCTAACCAGGCTCTTCATATATACGAGTTTCAACACACGCACCTTTGGGGGCCCACTTATGTGGCCCGTCACCTCAACCATACCTCTGAACCGACTTGCTTCAACTAGGTGTCGATGTCCGATGTCCGATGTCTGGTCCAGTACAGTAGGCTTGGGCGGCGGCGTCTTACTTGCATGCTTTAGTTTCTTTGGAAAATTCTTCATCTTTTTTAGTAAGCTCTCCTTTGAGTTTATCGACCTCAGCCAAGAGTCTACCCCTTTCTGCAGCAGCCTCTTGGGCTTGGTTTTCAGCCTCTTTGGTCTTCTCGGCTAAGTGTTGCTCAGCTTCATGTTGTTAATCTTTGGTATGTTGGAGCTCACTTTGCAGGAGTTTCATCTCTTTGTGAAGCTCAAAGATCTTCTAGGCCTTCAAGTCCTCTGCCTCCTTTCGCTCTTTCATTTTCATAACAGCAGGCAGCTTGTGGCCAGGGCTTGGCCAAATTGTCTTATGGCCTCCCGAACCAAGTGCCTTTCATTGTGAGTTATAAGCCTTTCCCTTTCTTTGACAGGCAGAAAAGCATCCTCAAGGAATGTGGGATTGTCAAGGCTTGGGTCCTATAGATTTTTTCATTTGCAGCTCTCTTTTTCTCCTTCTCGGACAACCATCATATCTCGGGGCAGAGTCTGGCCTTCAGAGGGAGCAACATGATGAGAGGGAGCACGTCCATCCGAGTGAGAGTGCTCGGTAGGGGCAACGATTTCCTTCTTCTTTCTTGTAAAGACCAGCCCCGAGGTGGTTTCCTCATCGTCAGTTAGAGCTTGGGTGGTGCTGGCAGCAATTTTAAGCTTTTGCATTAAGGAATCCTTAGGCACTTTGGTAACAACTCTCATCCTCTTGGCCATCTCCTCCAACTCTTTCTTGTTGAATTTGGACAATATCCTTCCTGGAAAGAAAACAAGTGAATGGTTAGTACATAACGCAAAGGTTCGTCTCACTAAAGGTAGGGAATGAGGAGTACCAATGTAAGCCTTTAGGACATAAGGAGATAACTATTTTCTTAGGAGGAAGGCAGTGTCAAAGAAGACCTTCAGCTCGTTGGAAACTTGCAGACCTCCTGATCTGATGGGGGCAGGTCTTCCAGGTTCCCAGCACCCTGGAATCGTGGCTTTTTGGTCCAATATAAAGGGAACCCGTCAAGAAGGGTCAGATTCCTTTTGTTACATCGGAATTTTAGAAATTTACATTTAAAATTTTTATATGAAGATTAGAAGAGGGTGAGCAAAGCTCTTCCAACTACACCATTGAAAGACACCCACAATTGGTGGCCCAAGCGTTTGGCCTCATAAAAGTAGAGAAAAACTTCCACAGTCGGCGAAATACCGAGCTGGGAACAAAGAATGGAAAGAGCATGAATAAATGCCCAATTATTTGGGTGTAGCTGGGCAGAAGCCACATTCAACTTGGTTAACAACTCTTTTTCCAAAATGGTTAGAGGGAGGTGTAACAGAACTTTTTTGAAAATGGTTGCGTAAAAGAAACAAAATGTGCCCTATGGGTCCGAGGACTCATCACAACATACTAACTCGTCCTCCCTACATGGAACTATTTTTAGTCTATCATCCTCTTTACCAAAATGACAATCGTTTGGTGGGGTGCGATGCTCCATCTCTTCATGCTCGCGTTGCCCCTGGTTGTTCCTCAGACCCCGGCGCAACTCCTCATTAACGCGACGGAGCTCTTCGTTCCTCACATGCGAAGCGTCGAGATCCGCCTGCATGCGTTCTTGTTCTATCTTCGAATCCGCCATATCATCCTGCAGCCCCCGCATTATCTCCAGGACCTGCTGCATGGACATTTCTTCTCCCACAGTGCGTGCGGTACCTCGTCTAGTGGTGGCCATTCTTCACTGTTTTCTCAAACGTTATCGTGACCTGATAGATCCTTTCAAACTTGTGATGGGACCAATGTTTTATATCGGCCCCACGGTGGGCGCCAAATGTTCCGTCCGGTTGACCTGGGACGTCTTCGTGTGCGACCTCAACCGTCAGCTAGGGACTCCTTCCCACTGGTTACCTGTGGATTCCTGCAAAGAAAGACAAAGGGGCGCCCTAGCGGCCGTTTGCACTCCGACGCTCAAGTCAGCTAGCAAGAAACACCAAAAAACATTGCACCTCCGTATCGGAGCACCGTGTATGGCACTCTGAAGGTGGTAAAAAGGGAACTGTGTCTAGTGTATATTTTCTCGTTCTGGCCAAAATCCTTCCCTAGTCCCTTGTGCGTAACCTCAAGGCTCGAGCAAGCAACTAGAGTGTTTCTCGAAAATTAGCCAAAAGTTCGAACCCCGTTTCCAACATTCAAAGCGCTATTTAAGCTACCCCCGCATTCAAAGCGCCTTAAAACGCATTTAATTATAAAACGTAGCGCATTTAAGACGTTTAAAACGCTTGGGAGCATTTATAGTACCTTAAACGCTCGAAACGGAAACTGTATTAAATAACTTTAATTACCTTGTACCTGACCAAATGGCGTTTCTATTCTGACCTGGCTGCTGTACACGTGGAGGGCCTCACAGCGCCATGACCCCATCTGAGGGTATCTCCTCGTGTGAGTCCTCCTACCTGGGCGTGCATCTGCGCTAGAGGTGACTTTTTGGGTGCCAACTCATGCCCCCAAACATCTAGTCACTCACTTTGAGAGCGTATCTGCCTTCCTCTCGTGCCCTGCACCTGGCTACCCTGGGCGTGACCCTCCTCTTGAGTCGTATCTATCCCAAGGGCGGCAGGGGCACCTCGCGAGTCAGGCTGCCCTATACTGGCGCTATTACTATGGCCTTGGAGCCACCTTTCTCTTCTCTTTATTACTACCCCGGATTATCGGGATTTGAGGCCTTCCCACGGCGTCGCTCCCTCCATGGTCTTTCCTACCCATGGGTATCGGGGAGCCACACTATGATTGCCTTGCCTTTGTGACATTTGACCTTGGCGACGCCCTAGTTGGGCGACGCCATAACCGGGCGATGCCTTAACTAGGCGACGCCTTGACCTTGGCGACGCTTCCTCTTGGCGACGCTGGCACTTGGCGTCTCTTCATCTAGGCGACACCTTATGTTGACTTTGACCCCCGACGTTGACTTTGACCTTGACTTTGTCAACGCCCGGGTACGGGACGGTACAGCAAGAAACAAAAAATTCAATAAAAGTACTACAAGAAGTGATGACAATTATGGAAAAACATGACTATGACAAAACTTGTACAGATTCAAAAAGGAAAATACTCAAATATATGATAGGCACTGATCCTGCCGGTTGACCAGAACGTAAGAGCCTTGCCTCGTCCAAGGTGTTCTTCCTCTGGATCGGCTTTGCACCACGCTAGCTTTCGTCCTTCACCTCGATTCACCTCAAGAACCTGCAAAAGACAGAGTGGCGCCGCTGCGGCCGATCGCGCTCTGACGCTCAAGTCAGTGACGAAACCACCAAAACTCTAAGAGAGAAAACTAAGAACTCAAGGAACTGTGCAAAACTCTCTCAGTCACTCAAGTATTCTCCAAGCGTAAAGAAGTGTTCTAAACGCGCGTACCTCAGAAGTTCGTTAGAATCTCTTATATACCTGTGCACTTTCTCTCTCCTGACGGTTACACATCTGAACACGTGGCTCGCATCCAGCTGTACACATGTCACCATCTGGAGCGTCCTCTGCTTGAGCGTCACTTCTTACTCTTCAGGCTGATCGACTAAGTTACCCATGCAAGGAGTAACTCGGTGTATAGTTGCCTTGGAGCGCGATCTCTTCTGTGTGGCGAGTACGGGGTGTCACCATGCACACCTTCTCTGTGGTCTCGCCGGCCGCCATCATGATCTGCTTTACTTGCTTCATCGTGTATGTTCTGGTAAGCTGTTCCCTGGCCTCAACCTCTGGCTAGGGAATGATCATCTGATATCTCCATCCTTCGTACTCGTGCCCCTTGAAAGTCTTGAACAAGCTCTCCTGATCTTTCGGTAATGTCCTCCTCTCGGCGATCTCTGATCACTTGGTCGCCTGATCTCGCATACGGCGACTACAACACGAGCCTGGTGACCGCCGGTTTAGATATGCTAGAGATCGGAGCACGCCAACTTAACGATTGGCGACTACACGAGCTTCCCGATTTCCTTCCCTTCTGTCAGCCAGGTGTTCCGTTCAACACGCCTATATTATCGCTTGCTGCCACGTCATCACTTCCGACTACCTGGGCGGTACAGGCACAAATAAGAAAGCAACAATAAAACTCAAAATAAGCCTAAAAACAGAAATGTAAACAACAAGAATTATAGAGCTCTTGAATTAAAGTGCAACACAACTCAAAATTAAACAAGAACACACCTAAACTCTAGATACCACATGATATGATTCCAATAGCACAATATGAATGATTCTTGACATTCTTAGGAATCAACTTGAGTTGGATATGAGGTAGGCACTTTTTCATAGAATTGGATCAAGGTTCTATGTTCAAGAACTCACCAAGACTAGTACCAAAACCCAAACTCATATGGAAGTTCCATGTATTGTCAAATTGAACCAAAAACAGCAACTAGAAAAGAAGAAGAAGCAAAGCTGAACAGCAAAAGCTAAAAAAACCGAAGTAAAACACAAAGGAAATTGAAAAGCCGAACTGAAAAAGCAAAGAATCAAGCTAAGACATGAACATAAAAAGAGAAGGAAGGAAGGAGAAGAGAGAGCTCATAAAGATGGAGGAATGGTTGGATGATCACGCCACTTAGAGGATGGAGACTCCAAGATGAGTGTGCAATGCCGCCACTTGAGGTAACCAAAGAACTCTCAAGATAAGACTAAGTGAGGAAGGCACAAAGCTCTCCAATTCTCTCTCAAATTGAGTAGAGTTTCTCTAATTCAAAATTCCAATCTGAATTTTACAAGAGCCCACACCTTTATTTATAGTGTGAGGGTGCTGGAAAATAGGTGGGAAATTTCAAATAAAACTCATTTGAAATTCCCACAAAAAACAAGTCACATGGGAGGTGTGACCTTTTTCTACTATGACACCTCCTAAAAACTACACATACACCACTCTCCTAAGTCACATGGACAATGTGACTTTCTTTTACATATTCACACTCCTTTATTTAATAACCACACCTCCTAAAACTATACAAGAGTATTTCAAAGCTTGGCCTTGCCCCTCATGGGATGGACTTGGGCTTTTTGGGCTTTGACCTTCTTGGGCTTGGGCTTGGGCTTTGGGCTTGGGCCTCATCTTTATTTTATGTCTTCTTTTAATTTTGAGAAGAATAGAAGGAAGAACTTCAAATGTGAGGGTGGATGTCCTCTTCCTCCATTAATAAAAGCCTCCTTTATTTGATTCTCATCACCCGGTACCAGACATCAGTATAAATTAAGATCCGGAAGCCTAGTCCCTGAGCAGGGGTTAAGGGATTCCTTCGGGACGCCCCCTCCTCAGGTATGAACAGCTATCCCCGGCGTCAGATGCTAGACATGAGTTAAAAACCCGGGCGCTTAGTCCTTGAGCAAGGGTTAAGGGATTCCTTCGGGACGCCCCCTCCTCAGGTATGAATAGCTGGCCCCGGTATCAAACGATAGATGCAAGCTAAAATCTGGGTGCCTAATCCCTGAGCAGGGGTCAAGGGATTCCTTCGGGACGCCCCCTCCTCAGGTAGGAACAGCTAGCCCCAGCGCCTGATGTTTAGAACGTTGCACCTTGGTGTTTTCAGACACCCTGAGGACGATGCGGTGTTGCGGTAGCAGGCCTCTCCTCAGTCGTGGGCACCAAACGCAAAAAGATAAGGGTTGAGTTGCCATGGTGTTTTAGACACTCCATGGACGATACGGTACTATTGTTTAGATCTCTCCATGGGCGTGGGCACCAGAGCGCGACTTTTGTCCCAAAGTATTTAGACACACTGAGGACACCCAGAGTAGGTCCCTCCTTGAGTATAGACACCCAGCACAGGTGAAATAAGTCCTCCTCGCCCTCGAGCGACGCTGAGGCACCAGAGAGGAACATATATAGTCCTCCCTCGCCTTCGAGCGATGTTGAGGCCGTAGTAGAGACCAAATCCTTCCTTGCCTTTGGGCAATGACGAGGCAGGCGACGCTTTCATGAGGAAGATTCCTCGCAGATACGAAGGCCAAGTAAGTTTCTTGGTGGAGAGACCAAGGGAAGGGTACGCATCACGACTTAAAAAGGGTAGTAGAAGAGGAGATCACGTGTTACCTAAAGAGTTAAAGTCGAACACGATGAAGAGGAGTGCCGAAGGTAACACACGCGATATAGCAAAGAAAGCAGAAGCAGACACGAGTATGCAAAGATAAAGCAAATAAACATTTAAGCATAAATCAGGAGCTACAATTATAGATAAGGTTCACGATAGTTGCAAATTTAAGCAAAAGTAATTATATACACATCAAATGTTGGTGAAAGTACGAGGTAAGGGCTATTCTTCGGAGGCCTCCAAAAGCACCAGCTTGTCGTCGACCACTTCGTTCAAGGGGCTGCACCCAGAAACGTCGATGCCAGGGTTCATACAAGCAGCTTGAACGAGGGCCTCTACAAACCCATCGGCGAAACTAGTGGCAGACTCCCCTACCAATTTCTCTTCAGCAACTTTGAAGTTGGCAGCTTGAGCGATCATTTCTTGGTCCTTGGAGGCCAAGGCAGAAGTCAACTCTTGGACTTTGACTTGGAGGGAGTTGTTCTCAGCGGTTAACCGGGAGCATTCATCAGTTTTGTCCGCAAGTGCGACCTCAGTCTTTCCCAGTGTCTGCTCCCGATCCACACACTGGTCCTCGAGTTTCTTCTAGCATACCTTGGAAGTCTCCACAGCTGCCTCGAGATCAGCGATCTTTGTTCGAAGGGGCACCACTTCATTAAGGAGCCCAGCCTGAGCTTGAGCCACCTCATGTAGCCGTTTATTGGCCTCAATGGGCTTTGTATGCTTCCTCCTTACGCCCCCAGTGGGTGGCTAGCCTCTCCTTCTCCTCCTTTAGCTTCTCTTTCTCCTCTTTTAGGGAAGCAACTTCCTTCTTCAGTGCTTGGAAGGCAGAGGTTTGAGCAGCTTTGGCCCTGGACTGTTTGTGCCAGGAGTAGGCGCAAGACATGAAGGCCCCCATGTAATAGTATAAACTTTCTCTCTGGGCCCCTTCAGCTTGACTACCCGAGGACTCCCTGGCCAGGAACCCCCTCAACGAATCTTGCATAGGAGAAGGGAGCTCTAGGGCAGGCGAAGGAATGGTCGTGGCCTCAGTCTCAACCTCCGGGTTCGTCGGTTGAGGAGGGGAAGTGGCACTAGGGGGATCCTCCCTCAAAGACTCGGCCCCATGAGAGGAAGAAGTGGGCGAGGTGACCTGTTGAGGGGCATGTTGAATTGTCCTTTGACGCTTGAAGACTTGCCCCTCAGCAGAATCTTCATCATCATCAGTGACCACCACCACCCTTTTTCCTTTGTCAAGGGGGGCTGAGGGAGAAGCAGCCTCGGACAGCACAAGAGGCATGGCCGCAATGGGAAGTGGGGAGCTTGGAGGATGGTGGGGAGAAGCTTGGACTAATGGGGTTGACGGAGTCGTGGCAGATTGAGATCGGGGAATGGGAGAAGTCGAGGTCGCAACAGAAGTCGGAGGGGCAGATGCCAAGGCCCCGTCCTTCGGCCTCAACAACTGAGCCATCCGCAACCGTCGCTGCCTATCCATCTTAGAATCTGCACCAAGAGGACAAACATGGCAGAGGTTAGGCACAAGTTAAAACTAAAGCACAAAAAGAGAAGGAAAATCATGCATCAAGCAAGAATCCAACAGAAACAAAAGTTAGAAGGTTACAACAAGAGGCATTCGTACTTATATATTTTGCTAGAGCTTCGGCGTTGAACTCTAGATTTATCAGAGTGGCGGTTTCGAAGCCCCCCACGCTAGTCAAGAGTTGACAAGCCTCTCGATCGTTCGAGGGCAGTTCATCCAGCGATTTGGGCTTCACGATCTTTACCTCCTTCACCCAGTAGAGAGGAAAGTCGTCGAGAGCGGAAGGGTCATAGTCGGAGCAGCAAACCTTGAAGAATTTGCCTTTCCACCCCTTGAAGGATTGTTGGAAGAGGGATAGGAGGACCCTTTCAGGGATGTTGCTAAGGCTCACCCAGAGACTCTTCCCCTGTTTCTTCACTTCGAAGAAGTGCAGGATGATATCAACGGAAGGTGTGCACCCGAAGAATCCGCACAATACCCCAAAGGCCTTGACGAAGGCCCAGCCGTTGGGGTGCAATTGGGTTGGGGCGACATTGATCTCCATCAACAACTCCCTCTCAAATTGGGAGAAGGGCAAGCGCATCCCAATATGCTTGAAGACAACTTGGTAGAAGTAGAAAAAGGGAACCCCGTTGTTGGCCCGCTTGTCCCCGCATACGGGCTCCCCTAGAGTGCAAGGGAGCACTGCGATGTCATCATCGTGCCTTTTCCCAAAGGCGCGATGGTCGTAGGTGCTTGGCTCCCCTACGTGGTCCTTCCAAGCTTTGGTGGAAACTAGGCTCGAGCACTCGTCGAGCAGATCGACCGGAGCCCATGGTTAAAGGTCCCTATGGTTAACTCTGGGGGGAGGAGGATTGGCCGTCACTTTGGTACGTGCCATTGGCGAAACTGAAGAATGAGGAAAAGAAAAGAGTTCAGCAAGCAAGGTCAAGGAGAAAATGAGAGAGAAGCCCTAAGAAGACCTCTACCCACGCGAGAAGTTAAGAAATGGGGGAGCAGAGAAACGAGAAAGAGAATACAAGAAATACAAGGAAAATAAACAGTCTCAGGCAGTTATATCAGTGCGGAAGCTAAAGGGAGAGCCAGTAAAGGAGAAAGGTCATACCTTTTTAAGTATCTGAAGATTCGAAGATCAAAGGTGCGAGAAAGAGCGAAGGTTGCAGAGAGAGTTGGGGAAGATGAATAGTGGAGAGAATGCGAAGAGTGAATGAAACAGTTGTCGGGAGCGCGCGTTTTGAAAGATGTAACGTTAACTTGAGGAGTGCGAGAGGCACTAAGTGATGGTCGTGCGATCAAACCACGTGTCAAAAGATTAAAGCGCAACTTAAGACGTCACGTCTTTAACGCATAAAACGTCACATCAGACTCTCAGGGAGTGTCAAGTCAAACTGAACAAAGGAATGTCACGTCAGCAAGAATGCCACGTGGATAATGGGCGAGGCCTTAGTCTTTTCGCTGAAACAAGTGTCAGCTCAAGACTGGGGGGCTTGTGTACCGCCCCGGGGCGTTGACCAAAAGTCAAAGTCAAAATCAATACATGGTGGGACCGTTTGGGGCCTCGCCTAAGAAAGGCGTCACCTCGCAAAGGCATCGCTTAGGAAAGGCGTCGCCTCGCAAAGGTGTCGCCCAAGAAAGGCGTTGCCCCGCAAAGGCGTCGCCCAAGAAAGGCGTCGCCAGACTAAGGCATCGCCAGGCTAAGGCGTCATCAAGTTAAGAAATAGTCAAGTTAACACATCGACAGTGTTACCCCGCGATACCCATGGGTAGGAAAGACCATGGAGGGGGCAACACCGTGAGAAAGTCTCGGGCTCCGATGACTCAGAACAGCAATGAAGAAAAAGGTGGCTTCAAAGCCATAAGTTCTAGTACCAGTAGGGGGTAACCTGACTCGTGAAGTACCCACACCACCGCTGGGAAACCCTGAGACAGATACGACCCATGAGGAGGCCACGACCAGGGGAGAACCACGTGCATGGTACAAGAGAGAGAGGTAGATACACCCCCAAGGTGAGTGACTAGAGGTTGGGGCGCATGAGTTGGCACCCAGAAAGTCACCCCACGCGCCAGATGCACTTCAAGGAAGGAGGACTCACACGATGGATTAACCCTAAGCTGGGTTACGGCGCTGCGAGGCCCTCCGCACAGAGTAACGATCAAGTCAGAAGGACACGTGGCAATTAGCACGTGCTCATTAAATGTTTAAGTGAAAGTTTGCCAAGGTGTGCGTTAATTCAGTTAAGATTCGAATGTTCCAAGGAATATTTTTATACGCATTCAATGCGCTTTAACGCGCTTTAACCATGAGAGCTGTATAAAAAGGGACCTTGGGGCATTTGAAAGGGATCCGATTTTTAATCTAATTCTCGCAGTTTCACACAGAGCACTAACCCTAGTTGTTCTCGCTGCGGACCCACTGTGAGCACAAGGCAAAAAGGGCAACTCAGTTTTAGTCATTCAACATAATTTTCGACCACCTTCAGAGGGTGTGTCACCTTTGATGTTTCTCGCTAGCTGACTTGATCGTCGGAGTGCAAACGGCCGCGAGGGCGCCCTTTTGTTCACTTCTTTTCAGGTATCACAGACGGAGCATAACGAAGGTGCCCTAGCTCGCAAGGACAAGCCACGCACAAAGACGACCCTGGTCAACCGGCGGGAAGAATCTTATATATTAATCCAACAAGAGAGATGGGTTTGTACTCATCCAAATTCTTTGGGTCCTTTACCTTTGGTACTAGAGCAATGAATGAACAATTACAGCCTTTTGGTATAATACCTGAGTGCTTAAAGCTTTCAAACGCATGTACAATGTCAAACTTCATAATTTTCTAACTTCCTTTAATGAAGTTGTAGTTAAAATCATCTTCCCCATGGCTTTTTGAACCTTCACATTGCCAAATTGCCTCCCTTATCTCTTCCTCAGATATCTTTTCAATCAATCTTCCATTTTCCTCCCGTTTGAGTTCCATGAAATCCACGTTCCCAAGCCTTATCTTAAAATAGTTTGACTCCGAAAAAGCGTTTTTCAAATATGCTTCTAGCCTTTATTCTTACAAAATCGGGTTCCTCGTTCCACACACCATCCACCTTCACACCTTTGACTTGATTAAACATTCTCCTCCATGAAATGGACGAGTGGTAAAATTTTGTATTGCAGTCACCCGACTTAATCCAATTAATCCTCGCTTTTTGCTTCAAAAAATGATTTTATTTGTGATTGATAGTCCTATTTCAAAATATTGGTTAATGTCTTTTATTACATTTTTGGTATTTCGGGGGTTTTAGGGTTTATAATGATTGTCTTAAATTTATGGTATAAATTTGATTGCATAGTATTTGTGATTGGTTATTGAAGTTTGTTTCTGATTTTGGAGGGTGAGTTGGGTACCAATCACTCATTAAATTTAATTTTAGAGACACCCATGAAATGTTTGATAAAATGCCTATATGAAAGTTATCTTGCAAATCATATGAATTAGTTGAAAATTGGATAAATAATTTTGGCATGTGATGGAGATCAAGATCAAGAGAACGTAGAGGCCAATCAACAAGATCAAAAGGAGGTGGAGGCACAAATAGAAGACGCCCATGGAGGTCAAAGTCCACCTCAAAGGCTTACAAGAAGCATGTTTAAAGCTTTAGGAACTAGAGGACATTTATTTTCTCTTTTTGTAATTTCTTTAGTTGAAGGTGCTTAGAGGGAAACTTTAGAAACCTCTTTTGTTATAGCATCTTTTAGGCTTTAGTTAGGAGCTTTAGGGGGGTGTATTAGTAGATAGGTGTAGGAGTAGAATATGAGGTGCCAAAGTGAAGGAAAGAGTCACACCTTCCTCATGCATGGAATAGGCGCCGGTTTTGAATAGTTTTAGGAGGGAATTTTGAATTCTCTTAGCTTTGTTTTTCAGCACCTTAGGCTATAAATAGAGGTGCTCTCCTTGTAAAATTCAGATTTGAATTTATCTAAAGAAACTATACTCAAAATTGGAGTGAGCATTGGAGAGCTTTTGAGCCTTCTTCTCTAGTCTTATCTTGGTGGATCCATGGAGTCCTCAAGTGGCGGCAGCACTCTCATCTAGGAGCATTCCACACTTCTAGTGGCGAGATCATCCATCATCCTTCCATCTTCATGAGCAATTCTTCTCTCCTTCCTTTCTTCTTTGTTAATTCCTTGTTCTAGCTTGTTGTCTTGTTGTTTGGTTCGGTTTTTCTTGTTTTCCAACACCTATTTTTCTGTTCTTTGCCTTTTAATTTCACTTTGTTCGGTTCAAATGTGTTCTTATTCAATTCTGTTCGGTCCTTTTAATTTTACCTCTCTTTGTTGATTCAATTTGACAATATGTGGAGCATCCAAATGAGTATGGGATTTGGTACTAGTTTTTGGTGAGTTCTTGTCTTAGAACAATGATCCAACTCTAAGAAAAGTGCCTCAATAATGTCCAGCTCAAGGTGATTCCTAAGAATGTCAAGAATCATTCTCTATATGGCTAGTGGAATCACATCAGCATGTCTACATTCTTTATACAACACTATGAGAGTGGAATTTAAATAAAATACTCCTATGATGTTTAAGATTCTTTATATATATATATATATATATATATATATATAAAATTATAGTGTTACAGAAATGGGTCGTATAAAAAGCATCGCAACACAAATTGCCAAAGGCAAAAGAGTTAGAATGGACACCAATTCTCTTGAACCACTATCAAGAAATAGGTTCAAAAACAAAGAAAAACAACGAAGATATGAAGAAATCAATAATTGGGCATTCATCTGTTTAGCCAATCATTCCAATCAAGTAAGCCCAACTGGGAAACCATGAAGAATACTAAGAAAACATAAGAAGATCTTATCCATCTAGGTAGTTCATCAGAGCAGCTAGAGCCCTCGCCCATGGATAAAGTACTGAAGTCTGGATGGTGTTTATGTTAGCTAATATGGTGCCCATTGGTCATGTGTGAAACTCGAATATATCTAGTTGTCATCTTCTCTATTTCCTCTTGAAAGAAGATTATTATGTTGATGTAGCTAAAATTATTTGTTATGAGATATATATAATTTTTTTATATTATAAGTGAGCCAAAATAATCAGAAGGCTAAAGGTTCCTTGGGGTTCCCTACTTTGATAACTGCTCTTTGTTCATCTCATTGATGACTATTTTACGACAATTGCACCTTATTGTCAGAAGTAATAATTTTTCCTTAAGGACGGATATTGAACCCACAAGGAACAATTGAATAATCAAGTAAAAGATTCACTAAATAGAAAAAAAAAAACAAAAGTTGGTTGGGAGTTTGTTATGATTAAAATGATTAAAGAGAAAAGAAGTCAAAGAGTTTAATGGTTCAATTGGGATTAAGGTTCATCCTTTTTACTCTTTTGTATTTTGATTAGCATGGTGATATTCTATCCTTTGATTGATGTTAATGCCCGTATGAATGTAATTTATAACAATTCCTCGCATACAAAATTATTAAGAGAGTCTCCTAAATATCGATTCCTCGCATATTTATAAAAACTTCTTATCATTACGATTAGACGTTGATAGAAATTAACATTTCAAATTTATTCCTAGCATTAAAATATGTTAAGCATTATCATTTGGATCAGAAACTTGGAAGTACTTTCCAGTCAAATCTAAGACTCTAGATCATAGAAACAAGCATTACAAATAAAATGACAATACCAATCATAAATCAAAAACAAAATATTATATTTAAATATCACCTCAATACATAAGAGTTTGAACAAATTACTCATAATCCCAAAGGTAGAATTAACCACTCATGTTGGCTATTATAAGCATGGAGAGCAAAAAAAGAAGATCCAAGATGTTTCTCCTTAACGACTATGTCCTCTAAGGTTTCTAACACCTTCTTTGATTTCTTGGGTTGTGTCTCAAGCCTCATATTTAACCTAATTGGGCTTCGGTTTAGTGATTTCTCACTTGGGTGTTATTGGGCTTGCTTGGGCGAGTTAAACGAAAAACAACCCAACGTCACTGGAGTAATCTCATCTGGGCGAGATCCTCTAGGAGGCTTCTAGCTTGGGCGAGTTTTAGCGAGCTTGGGTGAGTGCTGGTGCATTCCTGCATTCCCCTTTTACCTTTGTCTATTCTCATTTTGCCCTTTCATCTCCATTCTTCCCTAGAATCCTGAAATTAACATAAATTTGGGAATAAATCGTTCTAATTCAAATTATAATCATAAAATATGTAAAAGGGTTAAAATTCATAAGTTAGGGGTTATTTTATAGTATTTTATCAATTAATATTTATAAGTGTCTGTATTTTAATATGAAATATTACTAAATTCTGGCATTTATCAACTCCCCCCAACTTAGAACCTTGATTAACCTTAAGCAAAGTAAATGAATATAATTAAATGATATTTGAATTTAAATATCAAAATAGCTTAATTCACTAAACAACAGATTAAATCAGAAACTTATGTTGTTTCCAAATTCAATTATAGCAAAATATAGATACAATCAACTTCCAGGATCAAATCAAAACTATAAAATGACAATTCATCATGGAATTTCTTCTCATATGCTCACAGGTAAGTGTTTCTCTCTATTTTCACTTAATCATAACAAATCACAAATACTTTTTATTTCATCTTCATAACACAAACATATTAGAAACATGAATCTTGAAGTCTTTTACAAGGTTATAATGAGGCTAGGCTTCAAAAAAAGTATTAGTTTTTCAGATAACAAAATGTACATTTTAAAGAAGAAGAACATACCTACAATCCAATTATAACACATATTTTTATCTAATCACCTTTTGACTTCAAATTTTTCCTCATTTTCTTTTTATTTTTTTATGATTTTGTTTTTTCATCAATGGGAATAGATTCTTCCTATTTGAACTTTCAAAAATTAGAAGCAACCATTCCCTTGATATCTATATTTCATCTATGTTCTCCTTCCTTAAACATGTCAAAGGGTAGGAAAAGATATCATTAAAGGTTTAGGGTGCAATAATAACAAAAATTCTTGGCTCAAAGGGGATATATAAAAAAAATAAATTCTAATAACACAAATGGCTCAATCATCTTCATGCTCTTTTATGATGTAACAAAAAAAATAAAAATTAAGAAACAACAACTTTCAAGTCATCAATAAAACTCTCAAAACTTGTTTAAGGTTCACACACTCACTTGGTTTACTCATTCCTTATTGTTTTGTAATTCTCGGTTCTAATCAATCATCCTGTTAAATTTTCATGTATCAAAATTTCAACTACATTTGAATAGACTCAATCACATTTTCTTTTCTAACTTGTGTCTAATTCATCTCACTGTTTAATATTTAAACACAAAGTCCTTTTCTCCACAATTCAAATTTTAATATTCCAGATCTTTTTTATTTAAGAAAAATAAAACTACTTAAGAATTAAATTAAAACTAAAATTGATTTAAGAAAAATAATTCAAGACATAAAAATAACAAAATAGCAAAGAAAATTATTCAAAAATACCAACACAAGCCATTTAAAAAAATAAGAAAATAAACACATAAAACAAACTAAGCAAATAAGCAAATAAATAAAAATAAACAAATAAAGCAAAATTTAAAAGAAAAACTGAAAGTAAAAGAAAACTAGAAAAATAAACCATATTTTTGCTCAATCCTTCCTTCTTAAGAAGTCATTCAGCTGTGTTAAAGTTTTCATCTACAGTTGTGGACGACCCTACTTCGTTTGCTGGATCTGCCCCCTGAATAATAAAGTTTGTTGGGACTTTGTTACGATTTCAATGATTACAAGTTTATTTTTGTATCTTGCCATCTGCATGATAAATGTTTTAGCTTTGCAGGTGCTTATGGTGCTAACACATACTTGGCTAGACGGTTTTTGTGGAGGGATCTTAGTTCCTTCATAGGGACTTTGTGTATTTTGGGAGATTTTAATGTTGTGTTATCGAAAGATGAATGTAAAGGGGGTGGCTCCTAATTAGGTTTCTTGTAATGGTTTCCTTGATTGGATTAATACTAATGATCTTGCTTGTATGCATTTTACTGGATCTGGTTATACTTGGTGTAATGGAAGAAGAGGGTTGCATAGAGTTCATAGAAGACTGGATAGGGCTTTATGTAACGAAGTATGTTTGGACGAATGGCATTCATGTTCTTATCAGGTTTTTGTTAGGAATAGTTCTGACCATTCCCCTATTCTTGCTAGTCTGGCCAGTAATTCTTTGAAAAAGGTTAGCAATTTTCATTTCTTTTCTATGTGGCTTCAGGACAGTTCATGTTTGAAGGTTATTCATGACTCTTGGAGTAATAAGGTTGTTAGGTGTCCTATGCTTATTTTGCAACATAAGTTAAAAAGGTTGAAAATTGAGCTTTGTGATTGGAATAAGAACTTTTTTGGTAATGTTCACAATGTAGTTATTCTTAAGCAGGGTCTGCTCCTTCATATTCAACACATTGATATTCAACAAAATTTAGAGACTACTAGTATGTCTGATATTGATGGACTTCTCTGTCAAGAAAAAATAGCTAAGGAGGAGCTTGATCATGCTCTTCACTGTCAATATTTGTTTTTGGAAAGAAGGAGCTAAGATGCTTTGGTTTAAAGATGGGGATAGAAATACTGCTTTTTTCCATGTTGTGGTTAAAAGGCGAAATAATTGTGGTGGGATTCATCATTTACAATTTGATAATGTGGTTATTGAGGATCCTAAAATCATTGAGGAACATATTTTGGACTTTTATAAAACTCTTTATGTTGAGTCTATTTCTCATGATCAGGATACAAGTAATATGGAAGATTTTATTGGTACTTATGTTCCTAATCTGGTTTCCCTTGAGGAGAATATGATGTTGATGAAATGTCCTTATTTTTTGGAAATCAAGAATGTTGTTTTTAACCTTAATGGTAATAGTGCTCCTGGTCCTGATGGTTCTAGTAGTGTTTTCTATCATTCTTGTTCGGATATTATTGGCACAAATGTTTGCAGTGTTGTCCAACAGTTTTTTAAGCAAAGGTGGGTTCTCCCTAGAATGAACAGTAATGTGGTATCTCTTATTCCTAAGTTTCAGGGTGTTAAATCCATCAAAGATTACAGACCAATAGTCGTTGCTAATTTTAATTTTAAGATTATTTCCAAGATTTTGGCAGATCGGCTTGCCCTTGTGGCTACCAGAATAATTTCTTCTAATTAGTATGGGTTTGTGCAGGGGAGACTGATTCAGGATTGTATTGGTATTGCTTTAGAGGCTATTAGCATGCTCTCTAAAAAGGTTCGAGGAGGTAATGTGGCAAACAAAGTTGATATTCATAAAGCCTTTGATACTCTGAGTTGGAAGTTTTTATTATTAGTTTTGACACGCTTTGGTTTTCACCCCTCGTTTGTCGGTTGGATTAGTATTATTCTCCGATATGCTATGCTTTCTATCAGAATAAATGGCAGTCTGATGGGTTTTTTTCCTTGTAGTAGAGGGATTAGACAAGGTGATCCTTTGTCTCCTCTACTTTTCTATCTTGCAGAGGAAGTTCTTAGAAGAGGTCTTTCTAAGCTTGTGAATGATAAGAAGATTCTACATATGGCTGGTCTGCAAGGTTTTCACACTCCCTCCCATGTTTTGTATGCTGATGACATTTTTGTTTTCTGTAGGGCGGATAATAAGTCCCTTAGAAATTTGGGTACTTTTCTTAAAACATATGGTGATTTCTCGGGTCAATATGTTAACAATTCTAAGAGTAGTTTTTTCACCATGGATAATTCTACAAGATTTGTCACCAAAATTCAACGTATTCTTTCTTGTAGCCATGATTGTTTGCCTTTCATTATTTAGGAGTTCCTATCTTTGTTGGTGCGCCAAAGAGTCGTTTTCTTCAACCTTTGGCGAGTAAGGCTAAATTAAAGCTAGCATCTTGGAAAGGTAAATCTCTTAGCATGATGTGTCAGATTCAGTTGGTCAATACAGTGATTACGGGAATTCTAGAATATAGCTTTAATTTGTATAAATGGCCTATTTCTCTTCTTAAGTAAGTTGAGCAATGGTGTCGAAATTTTATATGGACTGGAGATATTCTTAAGAAAGGCATAGCTACTATTAATTGGGTTACGACTTGTTCTCCCCTTGAGAATGGAGTTTTGAAGATTATTAACTTTCACCATGAAAATAATGCATATCTTCTTAAGCTTGCTTGGAACTTTGCTTATAGCAACAGGTTTTGGTCTTTGCTCTTGAAAGCCAGAGTTCTTAAATCAAAATATGAGTTTAAAATGGTTTATAGATCCTCATCTCTTTGGCCTGGAATTAAGCATTTTTATTCTACTATACTTGATTATACTTCTTAGACTGTTGGTACAAATTCTTTTATTAATTTTTGAAATGATAAATGGTGTTCTACTACTCATTTAGCACATATTGTAGGGTTATCTGATGGTATTAGCATTCCGGATACAGTTTCTCAGTTTTGGACAAATCGTGATTGGAATATTCCGTTGTCTTTACAGCAGATGCCTCATCTTTTTAGTCATATCATGGTTAGGGTAGATCAGGTTGTTCCTAATTAGATTCTAGATAAGTCTGGTCGGTTCACTCTTAAATCGGCTAAGACTTTTTTCTTGGAACCAGTTGTTCCCTGTGGTTGGGGTAAATTTATTTGGTCTTCAGATATCCCACCTTCCAAAACTCTTGTCCTTTAGAAAGTTTTTCAGGGGCGACTTCCTACAGATCAGCATATTCAAAATAAAGGTCTCCATATTTATTCTATGTGTACACTTTGTGAAAGGCATGAGGAATTCATTCATCATTTATTTTTTGAATGCCCTAATGCTTTGTATATTTGGAGTTAGGTTCGGTAGATTTTTCCTACTTCTCATTTCTCTAATAAGGATGATCTTCTTTCTTTTATTAAGAGTGATGATAGTCCTTTGGTTAAATTGATTAAGCTTGTTGTGATAACTTTTTCTATTTGGATGTTATGGCGTATGAGGAATTATGCTCATTTTCAGGATAAGATTGAGGTTTCTAGGGCTATTTAAGTTATTAAAGATTTAACTTGTCTAGTGGGAAAATCGTCTAAAGCTTCAAGGAAGAATGATATGATGGATTTTAGTGTGATTATGTTTTTTGGTATTAATACTCATACTGGTAAAGTTCTTCGTCCTCTTTCTATAAGATGGGAGTTTCCTTCACCAAGCTGGGTTAAAATTAACACTGATGGAGTTGTTAGGGGTTATCCAGGTCTTGTCACTTGTGGAGGTATTTTTCGTGGGAGTATGAGGGAGTTTATTATAGATTTCTCTGTTTTTCTTGACGTTCAGACTGCTTTGGAGGAAGCTCAAAAGTTGGGACTTACTAATGTCTGGCTGGAATGTTACTCTGCCTTGGTTTGTGCTTTGTTTACTGCTTGGACAAATGTTCCTTGGATGCTTCGTAATTGATAGAATACTTGTCTTAATTACTGTGGAAAAATCAGGTTTAGGGTTACTCATATATTTCGTGAAGGAAATGCGTGTGCTGATAAGTTGGCTAATTTAGGATTTATTCATAAAGAATCCTTTCATTGGTATAATAGGCTTTCATCTAATCTGTTTTTAGAATTCTTTATTAATAGGTATAGTCTATACCTATGTATCGTTTTTGTTAACATATGGATTTTGGCCTAGTCCCCCCATATTTTTGTATTTTCTTTCTTTTTCTTTTTTGTAATAATACTTTTTTCATGTGTTGGCAAATGATTGTTGTTACTTGAGGTGTCAGCCTAGCTTGGATGTCAAGTAGCATAGTGATGCCTAACATGAAAGCATTTTATAAAAAAATAAAAATAAAACAAGTCAAAGAGTTTGTTGGTTCAATTGGGAAAATTGACATTTAGGTTCATCCTTCTTACTCTTTTGTATGTTGATTAGCATGGTAATATTCTATCCTTTGATTAATGTTGATGCTCGTATAAAATTCATTTATATCGATTCCTCACATATAAAATTATTAAAAGAGTCTCCTAAATATTGATTCCTCGTATATTTATAAAAACTCTTTATCATTACAATTAGATGTTGATAACAATTAACATTTCAAATCTATTCTTAGCATTCAAATATGTTAAGCATTGTCATTTGGGTCAGAAACTTAGCGATACTTTTCAGTCAAATCTAAGGATCTAAATCATGATAAACACACATTACAAATAAAATGACAATACCAATCATCAATCAAGAACAAAATATTATATTTAAATAACACCTCAATACATAAGAGTTTGAACATATTACTCTCAATTCCAAAGGGTAGAATTAGTCATTCATGATGGCCATTACTAGCTTGGAAAGCAAGAAAAGAAGATCAAAGATGTCTCTCCTTGAAGGTTGCCTCCTCTAGGGTTTTCTAACAACTTCTAATATGATTGTTATTGGAAGATGAAATGAAAGGTAATTGTGATTTGTTAGGATTCAATGAAAATAGAGAGAAACAGTTACCTATGAGCATATGAGAAGAAATTCCTTGATGAATTGTCATTTTATTGTTTTAGTTGGATCCTGGAAGTTCATTGTATTTATATTTTGCTATATTTGAATTTGGAAACAACATAAGTTTCTAATTTAATATGTTGTTTAGTGAACTAAGTTGTTTTGATATTTAAATTCAAATGTGATTTAGTTATATTCATTTACTTTTCTTGCGGTCAATCAAGATTCTAATTAGCATATTCTCCCCCTATTTGTCTTCACAACAATCAATCAATTAGTAATCAAACCAGCATATTCTCCCCCTATTTGTCTTCATAAATAGAGTAAAACAGTTTGATAATATCAAGTTTAAGAAAGATTTTGAGAATCAACAATTCCCAACTCATTTCTTAAGAGAAAGAACCTGTCCTTTGGCAAAGGCTTGGTGAAAATGTATGCCAGCTGCTTTTCTGTTTCAATAAATTTCACTTCACAATCTCCATTACGGACATGATCCCGGAAAAAGTGATGTTGGATCTCAATGTGCTTTGTTCTGGAGTGTTGAATCTGATTTTTTGTGAGATTTATAGCATTTGTGTTATCACATAGCAAAGGCACCTTGCTAACATGCAATCCAAAATCTTCCAACTACTGCTTGATCCAAAGAATTTGTGCACAATAGCTCCCAATAGCAATGTACTCAGCTTCTACAATTGACAAAGCCACACAACACTACAAAAAAAAATCACTTTTAGCGACACCAAATTCGGTCTCTAAAAGCACTATAATCGGTCACTAAACATATCTGCGACCGAAACAGTCACCAAATAAAGATGGAAGCGAAAACCCTAGTCGCAAAGCCTTTAGCGACCGAATTATAAAGTAGTCGCTAATTTGCAACCGAAATTTCAGTGGCTAAATTGGTCGCAAAAATTTGGTCACCAAAATTCAGAAACCAAATTAGCAACTAAAATTTTGGTGGTTAAATCAGTCGCAGAAAATTTGGTCACCAAAATTATGGAACCAAATTAGCGACTAAACTTTTATATAAAAATCGATGGCTAAATCGATGACTGAAATAGAAAATGATAGCGACCACCATTTTTGGTCGCTAATGGATTAAAATAATTAAATAAAAAAAACTTTTGTTGACTAATTCGGTGGCTAAATGAAGACCCCTATAGCGACAAATTTGATTTCGGTGGCTAAATATTTTTTTAATTTATAAAATGATCTCTAATTTAATTAATTAGTAATTAATTATTTTAATTTCTAAAATTAGTTTTATTTAATTATTTTTTTAGTGATATTTATTTTTATACTTATTACATATTTACTCTTTAAGTTTTTATAATTTATTTAACATAAAATGTGTACTTTCTCTTGATTTTACAACACCAAACACTTCTTGAAAGAGTTTAAAGAACAAAGTTAACATCAATTTTCTTTAACAAACAAATTGTTTTCGTGCCCTAATAATCAAGAACAACACAGTACAATCACGTATGAATGTATAAGTGGCATATCTCGAATGCTAAAGTAAACATATAATCCACACAAATCCCAAAAAGAAAAAGAAAAGACACGAAGAAACAACATAAAGAAAACCGTGGCCTTCAATTTGAAAATCTTGAACATGTGAACTTTCCCTGGTAGTGCAGCTGTTGATGTGAAATTCACAAAAAGTTGGGGAAGTTACTCAGACTTGGGGATATAATATAAACAAAAGCACTGGTCATACTCGTGTCCACAAAGGATGTGTGCATACGCAAATTTGGGATTCAGTTGAACAGCTCACTGAAAATTCTTCAGTGCAGTTTCATGATCCTTTTGCAGGCTGTAGCAATTACCCATTGCACACCTGCCAAAGCATTCAACCACAATTATAAACCCAGATAAAATTATAATAATCATAATAGAAAATCCCAATAAAGCAGAAACATCTACACACTCACGGTTCTCAAATAGCAGGTAATGATAATAAGTATACTTTATGAAAAGGTTTAGAAAAAAACATAGGTCAGGTAAGAAAAACAGTGATGTACACAAATGGGCTAGATATGGGAGAACTCCTACGTCAAATGGAAGTAGGTAAGAATATAGATGCTAAAGTTATCATATATATGTCTGAAATGTGGCATAAGCCGACAACAAATGCACTTGCAAACATACAACAAAGTTTTCACTCACCTCAAATGACCATTTGCCTACACAAAGCCATGCAATTTAAAGCATTCTGGTAAAGGAAATAATTTAAAAAAGAAAAATATAAAACCAGTACATTTTGAATAATCAGCAAGAACATATGAAGCCTACCAAGACTGAGGAGCTAAACGATTAGTGGATATCAGTTCCTGAGCCAGGTAACTTAACTTCATATCCTCCTTTAGGTGCTGCACCAGAGATAGCTTAGTCTCTTCGTCAAGCAATAGGCATAACAATTAGACATTAAATATAACCATGAAGCTAAGGAAAGCAATAAAACAAAATAGCTCAAGAAGGCTAGCTATGTCACACATTAATTTTCATGGTGCTTTTGTAGCTCCTAGATGAGTGCCATTAAAACAAGGAATTGTTTATATAAATAGCCCATAACATCAGAGAAGCGTTGGACTAAAAAATTCGCAGCATAATTTTACTGCAGGCTGATATTATTAATTATAATACTTTTCTCCAACTGGTGCATCAGACTAGTAAGAAAAATTAGCTCTCTTTGGATTCATCCTCAGCTCCCTAGTATCGTGAATTTGCTATCATTAATAGGGGCATATTTTTCTACCAAGAGGCTCTATTAATTGAACCATCGACTAATCCAAGTCCCAAAGACAGGGGAGGAAATCAAATCACATGCTTTATTCATACTAGAAACTTCGAAACTGAACAAACATCGCATTGTATAATTATTGTAGCTTGGTATATTTTAGATATGTTAGATAATCTCTTAAGAGTGATTTTCATATCTATCTTCCTTATTTAAGGATTTGGATAATTAGTATAAATATGGGTTAGTATATTACGTTTTGAAACACACCACCATCATTCAGATTTTGTTCTAGCTTTTTGATCCTGCCGGCAACTCGAACGTGGAGGAATCGCTTCGTAGCACTCTCTGCCCTGTCTACGCGACTGCGTCTTCTGCAGAATCACCCTCAGAACCTTCTCTTGCTACTCCAAACGTGACCTGCAAAACACACAGACGGCGCCTCTAGCGGCCGTTTGCACTCCGACGATCAAGTTAGTCCACAGAACCACCAAAGATGAGAAAACTAGCAGTGTGTGAAAAACTCTTGCTCTCTTTTTTCTCCTCCCTCCCATCTCTCCCTGATTCCCTCTTTTATGTCTCTCTCTCTGTTTCTGGGCATAACATAATTCTGTTATGCTTTTCTGGCATGTGTCAGAACCCTGTTATGCTTTTCAGAGACAGTGTACCTGCAGAATCAGTAGTGAGAGCGTGAGAGTCTGTGCATGTCTGCGCATCTCTGCGCTTGGTTGCGCCTGTCTGTACCCTTAGTGGTACGGAGTGCACTTTTGTCTGGACCGCACCCCTCTCAGATGATGACACGTGGAGGCCTGCAACTCACATCTAACCACACACGTGTCACTTACTGGAAGGGCTTTAGCGCTTCTCTTTGTGTGCCTAAGTTACGCCCTTGCGGAGTAACTTAGGATATTTCTCTCACCTGGGTAAATCGCATACTCTTAGGAGAACGTCAGGTGTGGCTGGTCTAGGCACACTCACCAAACGTTGCTCTCTGCGTATACAGCTTACCCTTCACGGTGCCACGCACGTAATGGGTTGAGGGAATCACCAATCACTGACTGGTTTACTAGTTCCCTCAGGCCACTCTCGTGCATGATTCCCTGAGATGTGCTCATGCGAGGTCTATGCGTAACGCTCTCGCTGGGAACCTCAGTCCCCGTTTAACTGAGTGTAACACGAGACCCCGATGACAATGCACCCGATGACTGATCAGTGTTTATTTGCTTCTCGCGTTCTGCCCCCAGGCGTTAGTCTGAGAACTGGTCTGTTGGTGGCCATTTGGCTGCTGACCACCGACCACCATTCTGGATGATCTGTCCCCTGACCTCTCTGCCGCCTGATCTGTCGGTGGTCACCTGGTCACTGACCCCCGATCACCGCTCTTGGCGATCGCCTCCCTGGTCTCTCTGTCACCTGGTCCACGTGTCACCCTGCGAGTGGTCCACGTGGTTCTCTGCTGCTAACGTCATCGACTACCGATGACCGATCGGATCACAAGCCCCCCAGTCTCGAGTCGTGAACTCGTTCTCGGCGAAGAGACTAAGTGGTCGTGCCCTCAGTCCACATGGCAAGTGGGACTGCATCACGTGCCACCTCACGTGCTGCTTCTTTAACGTTTGGACTTCCTTTCTTAATCTCGCGACACGTGGCCCCATCGACGGCCAGCGTTGTGCGTCGCTAGCGCTTCTCTTATTCAAATTGGCGCGCTCTTTCACTGTTCCTTCATCTTCTTCAATCGACTCTCAGACCTTCTGCGAGCTCTTTCTCTGCGCACCCATCTTTCTTCAAGTTTTCTACCTCCAAACCTCTCGCGATCATTCAAAGGTATGGTTTTTCTTCTTCCTGGGCTTATTTGGGTCATCTTTACCGATTGCATTTGTCTTTCTCGTTGTCATGCATTCATCTTCTCTATTTTCCCTCTCTCGACCCGCGCTAGGGTTTTTTCACGTTCTCGCTCTGACTTCTGCTTCTTCTTCTTTTCTCTTTTCACCTGGGCATCCCTCTCTCCTTCGCCCTCTCTGTTTTCACTGAAACATTCATCATTCCCTCTTCTTCCATTCATTCTGACTTTTCGTTTTTCCTCCATTTGCAGCTATCTTGCGATGGCTCGCTTGAAACAAACTGCGCGTATAATTGCCTCATCCTCTGGTGCACAGCCTTCCGCGAGTGCGCCAGCTCCACCACCGCCTGTTGCTACCTCCTTTCATGACAACGCCAGGGTCTACGACTGGGCCCCCCGGCGTTGCTGGCTGAAACATCCACCCTGCTACCACAGGGTCATCTCACCTCTCTCCTGAGCCATGACCCGGATGAACCCTTGTGCGCCATAGACAGGGAAAATGATTTCAATATCCACGTTCGCATCCCTCCTCGAGGGATGCCCATCTGTGCGGACGATAGGGCCACCAATGGGGTGCCCTTCGTCTTCGTCTACTCCGCCATTTTCAAAAGGTTGAAGCTGCGCCTCCCCTTCACCTTTTTCGAAAAGGAGCTGCTGATGGAGTTGAACGTCGCGCCCTGCCAACTCCATCCCAATGTCTGGGCCTTCATCCGGGCATTTCAAATCCTCTGCAATTATTTTGGGCACAACGCCTCCGTGGATGTGTTCCTCTACTTCTTCGAGGCAAAGAATCCTAGGGACAGGTCCTGGGTTAGCCTGAACGGGGTTGCTGGACGGGTGCTCCTGGGCCTATACCAGTAATCCTTCAAAGACTGGAAGGGCAGATTCTACATGATATCTGCCACCCGACAAAGTCCAAATCTACTCGAGGGGTACCCCCTCTACTGGGTTCCTGGGGTTGAATTCAAGAAATCCAGGGACCTCGAAACCATGGCCCCCTACGAGCGCGAGCTATGTGGGCTGCTCCTGGGGGCCAAGTACAACTCCGCTCGCCTCATCAAGGATGAATTTGATGTGGTGGCTCTGAAAAAATATATAGGTAGCTCTTCTTGCACCTCTTAGGATACTTGTCTCTTCTCATACATGCTTTTATGTGTTTTTTGACTTACTTGCATAACTTGGCCAACTAACCCTTCCTTTTCTCGTCTATGTAGACTCAATGTCGGGGAAAGACAGGAGGCTAGCCTTGCTGGAGCTTGCCAAGCGTCGGGGAGCCAAGGGAACTGGCTCCTCTTCTTCTACTACAGAGCCCATTGCAGCCCCTCCACTCTCGGTCGCGCCAGCTGAAGGCCCCGAGCAAGGAAAGAAAAGGAAAAGGCTGGTGAAGGCTTCCACTTCACTTGCTGCTGCTGCTGCTGCCTCAACTGAAGAGGAGAGCTCTGGCTCTCCTCTTATACACCGCCAGAGGAAGAAGCCAGCGGTTGAGGGGGCTTCGTCTCTCCAGCCTGGGGAGATCGAGGTGGTGGAGGTAGAGGAAGGTTCACCCCCTCCTCCTTCTACTCAACCTGCCTCAGAGCCCACACGCCTTCCTTCTCCATGCCAGCAATTGCCTCCAACTTCTCCACTGCCATCTTCCCCCCCAGCAGGCCAATCACCTGGTCCATCTGCTCATCCTGCTGGGGGTGCTTCTGCCCAACCTGGGGGTCCACCACCACCACTGCCAGTCTCCACCGCCACTGCTGAATGTGGTGGGTCCAGCTCGCGCCCAAGCGCTTCTGGGGCCAGCCACGAGAACTTTAGCAGGGTCATCACCCTAGTCCGACAGCTCATTAGCAACCGGGAGCTTGTCGAATGGAATGGTGATGAGGTGGACATGCACCTAGCCAGGCAGATGGTGCTCTCCCTGGAGTTCTCCACCCAGCATCGCAAGCAAATAGCCCTGGAGAAGAGGGTGAAAGAGCTTGAGCACGACAAGGAGTCACTGCGAAGTGACTTCGAAGCTGCTCAAGGGTCTGTGGAGATAATGCGAGGCATGGTGGAGAAAGCTAGGAGGGAATACCTAGCGCAGGTCCAAGAGACCATCAAGATGGAGATCTTGATGGGGCAGACTGTGAGCTCTTTGGACTGCGCGGTGGTGGAGCTACGGGCCGAGAGCTCCTCCCTGCGCCAACTGAACACTCAGCTAGTGGGGGAGCTCGAGTCCACCAAAGAAGCGGCTGCTGCTGGAGAGAAAAAGCTAGAGGAGGTGGCGGGCAAACTCTCTGAAGCCAAAGGCCAACTAGCAGAAGCTGCCTCCTCTCTTGCTGCCGTTACCACTGAGAGAGATGTTGCGGAGGCCTCAAAGCAAAAACTAGAGGCGGAGAAGGCTGATTTGATGAACGTGGGTGCTGATGCCCTTACTGATGGATTCGAGCTAGCACTCGAGCAAATCAGATGCGTTCTCCCAGACCTGGACCTCTCGCAGTTCAGCATCTATCACGAAGTGGTGGATGGAAAGCTCATCCCTCCTGCCCCTTAAACTTTTCTCTTTCTTGTAAATTTTCACTTCTGCACAACTTTTTCTCAGTACTTCAAAATTTGTATAAGACTTGGTTGTGAATATAAACTCTCAATTTGTATGAGCTTCTTCTCTTGTATTTTTCTTGAGTTTCACCTTTCTTTATGCGCGCGATTAACTGTTAGCTGGCTTAGGTTCAGCGCGATCTTAGGCTTTGTCTTTCCCTTCGCGCACGACTAAGTGTTAACCAGCTTAGGCCTAGCGCGATCTGCTTCTCTTGTTCTTTCGCTTCGCACACGACTAAGTGTTAACCAGCTTAGGCCTAGCGCGATCTGCTTCTCTTGTTCTTAGCCTCTACTTGATCACGACTAGCTATTCCCTTGGCTTGGTGTTTGACAGTCCTCGTGCGCTGCTTTGCACCACTAACCAATCACTGACGACTCATTAGTGATCGTTCTTCGATCTTTGCTTAGCTTCTCTGTCGCTCTAGCGCTAAGTGCATAGAGAACCTTGACATCGATCGCTCGAGGTGATGCCTTGTTTTGGGGAAATAAAAGTGTTTCTCGCTAACCTCTCTTACTTTCCCCAAGGTCATCACCCTTCGGGGCGTTGAGTCGTTCATTCCCTGCCTCACTCCTGGGGTGAGAAGGGTTTCGGACTAAGAGCTTTACTGGGCCAATATTGGTGCATGCCAAGTGGGTAAGGACATTTTCTCAAAATCTTTCCTTTCCCCCCCTTGGTCTTATTAGCACCCCTGGCTTTTCGAACCCTTAACTGCTTGCGCTCACACCTGGGGTGAGGAAGACTTAGATCGGTGCCAGTACTTGCGCCTAGGGCAAGTAGGGCCTAACCAATCACCTGCACTTGCACCTGGGGCAAGGAGGATTTTAACTTATATACTTGAGCACAATTGATATGCTGGAAATTTTTTCTTTACTTGGGTGGCCTCGTTAAAAACCCTCCTTAGGGAAAAGAGTGCCCCCTTGTCTGTTCAACTGTTTCCACCACATACAAAGCATGTATCTTTTAGCGCGAGAACGCAATTACTGTACAATTTTAACTGAAATAAAATTTTAAATGGGTGGCGTTCCACGTTCTGGGGATTGCTCCTCCCTCCAAAGTCTCTAGGCGATAGGCTCCGTTCTCCAGCGTCTCAACCACTCTGTATGGGCCTGTCCACTTTGGAGACAATTTGTTCTGCATGTCATTCTGATGCGCCTTTCTCATCACCAGATCACCTTCTTGGAAGCGCCTGGGCCTCACTTTAGAGTTGTGCCTCCGCTCTACTCTTCTCTTTACGGCTTCAGCACTGACTCTGGCTTCTTCTCGCACTTCGTCTAGCAGGTCTAGATTCACCTTACGTTCTTCATTGGACTCTTCAGCAATGAAGTTCAAGAATCTGGGGGAGCTCTCCTGTATCTCCACGGGAATCATGGCGTCTGTCCCATAGACAAGGCTGAAGGGCGTCTCATGGGTGCTGGACTGCGGGGTGGTATGATAAGACCATACAATTCTAGGGACCTCCTCTGCCCAGCCTCCTTTGGCCTTGTCTAGTCTTCGCTTCAACCCCCTGAGCAGTACTCGATTTGCTGACTCCACCTGCCCATTGGTTTGTGGGTGTTCCACTGAAGCGAAAACCTGCTGTATTTTTAACTCCTCACACATCTTCCTCAGCTGATGACTCGTGAACTGGGTGCCATTGTTGGAGACCAACCTCTTGGGTATTCCGAAACGGCAGACGATGTTCCTCCAGACGAAATGCTCGACTTTCTGTGCGGTGATGTGTGCGACCGGTTCTGCCTCCACCCACTTGGTGAAGTACTCGATGGCCACGATGAGAAACTTCATCTGCCTTATCGCCAGGGGAAAAGGTCCTAGGATGTCGATCCCCCATGTGTGGAATGGCCACGGGCTATGGATGGACCTCAACTCCTCAGGGGGTACCTTGTGCCAGTCTGCATGCAGTTGACACTGTTTGCATCGCTGAGCAAACCTTATGCAGTCTTCCTTCAGCTTTGGCCAGTAGTACCCCGCGCGGAGTACTCTACTTGCCAAAGCGCGACCACCTACGTGGCTTCCGCACACCCCCTCGTGCAGCTCAGACATGAGTCTGGTGCATTGCTCGCCGTGCACACAGATCTGCACAGGGTGAGAAAATCCAAATCTAAAGAGTTTTCCATCTATTAGAGTAAACTTACTTGAACTCCTCTTTATCCTTTTTGCCTCTGCCACGTCGAGCGGGAGTACACCATCTTCTAGGTACAACTGGTATGGCGTTATCCAGGTGTCGGGCTCCTTCTCCGCGTGGACTTCCATCGACTCATCGGTCTTCGACGGTCGCGATCTCACCCTCGGTGTTCTCAGCGTTTCTTGGGTCAACGACCGATGACCGATCGTCAGATGCTCCATTGATTTGCACACATGGAATACCTGGTTGTCCGACACGAATGCACGCGGTACCTTCAAGGTCTCCTGAATGACGGTCCTCTACTTCCCCCCTTTGCCTGAGCTGGCTAGCTTGGCAAGCAGGTCTGCTCTGGCATTTTGCTCTCTTGGCACGTGTACCAATTCAAATTTGGTGAAGGACGTCTTCAGGAGCAGTACATACTCCAGGTAGGCTGCCATCTGGGGATCCTTTGCTTGGAACTCCCCTGTAACCTGCCCGGTGACCAGCAAAGAGTCGCTTTTGGCCAGCAGATCTCTTGATCCCATTTCTCTTGCCAGCAACATTCCTGCGATCAGGGCTTCGTACTCCGCCTGATTGTTGCTAGCTTTGAAGGCAAAGCGGAGGGACTGCTCGATCATTACCCCGTTTGGGCCTTCCAGAATGACTCCAGCACCACTCACCTGCTGATTAGAGGAGCCATCCACCGATAATACCCATCGGAAATCTAATCCTTCTGCAGGTGTTGCAATCGACGACAGCTCGACTACAAAGTCCGCGAACACCTGCCCCTTGATCGGTCCTCGGGGCTCATACTGAATGTCAAACTCTGACAATTCCACCGCCCACTTGACCATCCTGCCTGCTACATCAGGTTTCTTCAGCACGTTCTGGATAGGCAGATCAGTCATCACCACCACTGTGAAGCTGTGGAAGTAATGCCTAAGTCTTCTGGCTGAGAACACCACCGCCAGGGCAGCCTTCTCGAGGGCCTGGTACCTTGTTTCAGGGCCTTGCAGCACCTTACTCACGAAGTAAACAGGCCTCTGGGTCTGGTCTTGCTCTTGCACCAGGACTGAGCTGACTGCTCTCTCCGTCACAGCGAAATATAAGCGCAGAGGGATGCCTACCTGAGGTTTTCGCAAGACTGGTGGGCTCGCCAGATACTCCTTCAGTTTGATGAAGGCCTCCTCACACTCCTGTGTCCAAAGGAATCTGCCGTTGCGTTTGAGACACTGGAAGTATGGGTGACCTTTCTCCCCTCCAGCGGACATAAACCGGGACAAGGCTGCCAAGCGACCGGTGAGCTGCTGCACCTCCTTCACCGTCGTTGGGCTCCTCATTGCCACGATTGCTGCACACTTCTCTGGGTTAGCTTCGATTCCCCGTTCTGTTAAGAGGAAACCCAAAAACTTCCCAGCCTTCACACCAAAAATACACTTCTCTGGGTTGAGCTTCAGCCTGTACTTGGCAATGGTGGTGAACAGTTCCTCCAGATCAGCTGCATGATGCTTCTTCTCTCGGGATGTAACCACCATGTCATCTACATAGGCATGTACGTTCCTTCCCAGCATGGGCGAAAGCACCCTATCCATGAGCCGCTGGTAGGTGGCCCCCGCGTTCTTTAACCCGAACGGCATGACCTTGTAGCAATAGCAAGACCGTTCCGTCATAAACGCGGTCTTGCACTCATCCATGGGGTGCATCCTGATCTGGTTATACCCCGAGAAAGCGTCCAAGAAGCTGAGCATCTTTCCCCCTGATGCGCTATCAACTAGGGCGTCTATACTGGGTAGGGGGTAAGAATCTTTTGGGCACGCCTTGTTGAGATCAGTGAAATCCACGCACATTCTCCACTTGCCGCTCGCCTTCTGAACCAGCACCACATTCGCTAGCCACTCGGGGTACTGGATTTCTCTGATGTGCCCTGCAGCAAGGAGCTTCTGTGCTTCATCGTGGATCACCTTCCTCTTCTCCTCATTGAATTTCCTTCGCCTTTGTCGCACAGGTCGAACCTTGGGATCCATCGACAGACGATGGCAAAGGAAATCGGGGTCGATCCCTGGCATGTCGGATGCTGACCATGCAAAGGCACCCATGTGCTTTTCGATCACACCAACGATCAGCTTTCGCTCTTCTTCGACGAGGGATCCCCCTAACTTGAACTTTTTCCCCCCGATGTCCACTTCGACCCATCCTTCGGCTGGGTGGGGCCTTCTCTCACTGGCGATGACCGCCCTCCTCTTCTTCTTCAACTTGGGCTACCTGGAAGCCCCCCACCGCAGCGTTCTCCATCCTCTGAGCTTCCTGTGTCTCCCTAACCGCTGATCGCTCTTCGCGCGCGCCTGGTGGTGGTTTCGTGGTGACATGACATACACTTCTTTTCTGCTTCAAGCTGTTCTCATAACAGCGTCTTGCCTCAGCCTGATCCGACTTGATGGTTATCACGGTTCCCTCCATCGACGGCAGTTTCAACTTCATGTGCCTCGTTGATGGTATTGCGCCCAACCTGTTGAGTGTTGGCCTACCCAACAAAATGTTGTACGCAGAAGGGGCGTTCACCACCAGGTACTTTATCTTTTCAGTGCGGGCTGTCGTTCTGTCAGTGAACGTTGTCCTCAGCTCAATGTATCCCCGCACCTCTACCTGATCTCCTGCAAAACCGTAGAGACACCCGGTATATGGCCTCAGCTGATCAGGGGTCAACTGTAACTTGTTGAATGTTGGCCAGAACATGACGTCTGCTGAGCTTCCTTGATCTACGAGTACTCTGTGTACTCGTCTTCCCGCTGTGATGAGGGAAATGACCACAGGGTCGTTGTCGTGCGGGACAGCATCCCGTAGATCAGCTTTCCTGAAGATAATGTCTACTTCAGGGTAATGACTCTCATTTACCGCATCTACCGCCATCACCGATCGAGCGTATCTCCTTCTCTGTGACGTTGTGCATCCCCCACCAGAGAAGCCTCCCGCGATTGTCTGCACTTCCCCATGTACAGGGACTTCATGCTGCTGTTCTCCGGTCTGGGACCCCGATGCGCGATCACCCTGCGGCTCACGCAGGTAATCTGCTAGGAAACCAGACTTCACCAACTCTGCCAGTTGGTGCCCCAACGCCAAACAAGAGTGAAGTGTGTGGCCAAAGGCCTGGTGAAACTCACACCACTCATTCTTCTTTCTGCCAAGTACCTTATCAGTCTTCTCTGGTACGCGTAGTCTTGCTGCTACAGCAGGAAGAGCGATGAGATCCGCCAATCCCACCATGAAATTGTATCTTAGGGGTGCGTTACTCTCCCTCGCACGCCCCCTGCTCTGCTCTTTGCCTGGTGCATAGGGACGAGGTTTTTCCCGCACCTTTTTCCCCTCCTTGGCCTCATGCACCCTTGCTTGCTGTGGTTTTCCTTGCCCACCACGCGGTCTCGGTGGTGCAGCACTTCCCCTCTTCTCATAAACCTCTGTTTCTGCCACTATGTGCACCACCGCACGTCGTCGGATCTCTGCAAAGGTGCTGGGATGGCTCCTGATGAGAGACTCGCTGAAGGGGCCAGGCAGCACTCCCTTCTTAAATGCGTGCACCAGCATATCTTCATCTTTGCTGGGCAGTCTAACCACTTGTGCTCCAAAGCGGTTGAGGTAATCTTTCAGCGACTCACCTTGGTACTGACGCACGTCGAACAAGTCGTATGACACCACTGCAGGTGCTTTGTTGAAGATATATTGCTCAGTGAAGAGCTTTGAAAACTGAGAGAAAGACGTGATATGCCCTTCTGGTAAACTCACGAACCACTTCATGGCGATTCCGCTCAATGTGCTCATGAACATTTTGCAGTACACAGCGTCTGAGCCCCCAGACAACATCATCTGGGTGTGGAACGCCGTCAGATGCGCCTCCGGGTCTTCTACCCCCTTGAACGACGCCTTTACCCCCACCAGGTTGGGAGGCACCATGGTTCCCATGATTTCAGGGGAGAATGGCATGGGGAAGGCTCTTGGTGGTGACGGCTGCCTAGCCATCCTTTCGTCTACCACGTGTTCCCTCTGCGCCTGCAACGTCCTTCTCAACTCTTCGTTGACGCGATTCAGCTCGTCGTTCCTACTTTGCGACGCAGCCAACTCTGTTTGCATCCTTTCCTGTTCAGCTTTTGACGCCGCGGCGTTATCCTGCAGCGTGCGCACCATCTCCAGGACCTGCGCCATTGTCACAGCTCTTTCGTCAGCAGATGGCGCAGGTGATGGTTGTCTGTTCCTTGGCATCTTTCCTTATCAAAGAAGTTGGTAAAACTCTGGTAAGCTTCAAAACTGTGGTGTATATGGGACCACGATTCACTCGGGCCTCACGGTGGGCGCCAAATGATCCTGCCGGCAACTCGAACGTGGAGGAATCGCTTCGTAGCACTCTCTGCCCTGTCTACGCGACTGCGTCTTCTGCAGAATCACCCTCAGAACCTTCTCTTGCTACTCCAAACGTGACCTGCAAAACACACAGACGGCGCCTCTAGCGGCCGTTTGCACTCCGACGATCAAGTTAGTCCACAGAACCACCAAAGATGAGAAAACTAGCAGTGTGTGTGAAAAACTCTTGCTCTCTTTTTTCTCCTCCCTCCCATCTCTCCCTGATTCCCTCTTTTATGTCTCTCTCTCTGTTTATGGGCATAACATAATTCTGTTATGCTTTTCTGGCATGTGTCAGAACCCTGTTATGCTTTTCAGAGACAGTGTACCTGCAGAATCAGTAGTGAGAGCGTGAGAGTCTGTGCATGTCTGCGCGTCTCTGCGCTTGGCTGCGCCTGTCTGTACCCTTAGTGGTACGGAGTGCACTTTTGTCTGGACCGCACCCCTCTCAGATGATGACACGTGGAGGCCTGCAACTCACATCTAACCACACATGTGCCACTTACTGGAAGGGCTCTAGCGCTTCTCTTTGTGTGCCTAAGTTACGCCCTTGCGGAGTAACTTAGGATATTTCTCTCACCTGGGTAAATCGCATACTCTTAGGAGAACGTCAGGTGTGGCTGGTCTAGGCACACTCACCAAACGTTGCTCTCTGCGTATACAGCTTACCCTTCACGGTGCCACGCACGTAATGGGTTGAGGGAATCACCAATCACTGACTGGTTTACTAGTTCCCTCAGGCCACTCTCGTGCATGATTCCCTAAGATGTGCTCATGCGAGGTCTATGCGTAACGCTCTCGCTGGGAACCTCAGTCCCCGTTTAACTGCGTGTAACACGAGACCCCGATGACAATGCACCCGATGACTGATCAGTGCTTATTTGCTTCTCGCGTTCTGCCCCCAGGCGTTAGTCTGAGAACTGGTCTGTTGGTGGCCATTTGGCTGCTGACCACCGACCACCATTCTGGATGATCTGTCCCCTGACCTCTCTGCCGCCTGATCTGTCGGTGGTCACCTGGTCACTGACCCCCGATCACCGCTCTTGGCGATCGCCTCCCTGGTCTCTCTGTCACCTGGTCCACGTGTCACCCTGCGAGTGGTCCACGTGGTTCTCTGCTGCTGACGTCATCGACTACCGATGACCGATCGGATCACTTTTCATTCCTTTCCTCCTAAATCCCTCCAGGTTCATCAATTCAAAGAACATCTATTATTATTATTATTATTATTATTATTATTATTATTATTATTATACAATATATGATATTACAGAAACTAATGAATGTAATATAAACTCACATAAAGGATTGTTGAGTATATATCCATTCCTTCCAAACTATAAGGCATGATCTGGCGAGCAAGGCCAAAGGCCTGATCAGCTTCTAAGTAATCAAACAACTCAAAGTACACTTTTCCAACCTGCTTAAAATATCCAAGCATCAAATTTGAACCTATTCAACAGGAAGAGGTTATCCTCCAAGCTCTTCACAAATTATGAAACTAAATCACTATCAATATGTTTAGGGAATCTGACAATAAAGGTACGACTTGCATTGTGTATTTTTAAAGTTTAAGCAACAAAATAAGCCATTTGTGGAGTTACTCTATAGTCCCATGATGAATGGCAAGAAAATTTTGGAAACTATTCTTTGTCCTATAGAAGTTGGCTCTGATTTCAACTATTAGATTTATGAAATTTTTGTGAAAGAAGGCTTAAGTAAAAAATTAATGCAAGCAATCAAAGTACCTTTGTTCGCACCTCCGCTCGCACCTCCATTCGCCTCTGCTCGTACCTCCGTTCATCTTCGCTCGTACCTCCGTTCGCCTCCGCTCATGCCTCCGTTCGCACCTCCGTTCATCTCACGACAACCACCCGCAACTTCCTGCTCCTCCTCTATTCGCACCATGACCAACACCTGTAGCTTCCTCATCCTCTTTCAATACCTAAAAGCTAACAGAAAGATTAAAGAAGAGCAAAATGAGAGAAATTTTGTAAAATAATAATATTCAAGAGTTTCTAGTTTATTACACACAAAAATTAGTTTCAACATCCCAATTATTTATTATTAGGAATTAATAAAATTATTATCTAATTTCATGACTTGCAGATACTTATTACCTCTTTACTAATTTTTATTTAAACAACTTTTTTTTAAAAAACAAGTGATAAAAGTGCTATTAATAAAAAATATTAATAATTAAAATATTATTTATAATTTAATCTGAATATTTATTTACTTTTATAAAATTAAAGTTATTTTAAAGAGATAATTTTATTTAAATTTAATTATGTGGCGTAATTTACTATTTTTAAAAGGATTAATTTTATTAATAATAATATTTTGTTATATAATTTTATTTAGAATTTTTATTGGAACTGATATTTAAAAAAAAATATTTAATTAATTTTATTTAAATTTAATAAATTACAAATATAATTGACACATATTTTTTAAATAGAAAAAGAAATTATTAATACAACTAATTATTTTTTAAACGGATGACTACTCATGAATATCCAAAAGTATGATCCTTGTATAGTTTTTTAAAATAAAAATGAATTATTATTATTATTATTATTATTATTATTATTAGTAAAATAAACAATTACATTTAGCGACCAAAAGAAATTTGGTGACTAGAAAATAAATATATTTGGTGGTTGATTCGGTGGCAAAAATAAAGAATTATATTTAGTGACCAAAACAAAATCGGTGGCTAAAAATAAACAAATTTGGTGGCTGATTCGGTGGCAAAAATAAACAATTATATTTAGCGACCAAAACAAAATCGGTGGCTAAAAATAAACATATTTGGTCGCTAATTCGGTCGCAAATATCTTTTTCCCAATTTATTCAAAACAGCCACCACTTTAGCGACCGATGGTTTTGTCACTATCATGTTCGGTCGTTGATTCGGTCGCAAAACTAACTAACATCATTAATAATTCAGTCGATTGCTATGTCGGTCGCAGATTTGACATTACGGGTATTCGGTGACTATTTTGGTTGCAAACTGCGACCACTTATTTTTGGTCGCTGAATTCAGTGACTAAATTGTTATTTTCTTGTAGTGCAAGCTTGCTTTTTGCAACTCCAAGATATAAGACTTGAACCAAGCAAATGACAAGTCCCATTTGTGTTTTTTTCTATCCAATTTACATCCTGCAAAATCAGAATCAGAATATCCAACAAAATGTATAGGAGAATGTGAAGAATACCATAAACCCACAGATGTTGTTCCTTTTACATATTTCAAAATTCTCTTGGCAGCTTTAAAATGAGATTCCCTTGGACTAGATTGAAATCTTACACAAAGACAAACTGAAAACATGATATCAGACCTACTTGCAGTGAGATAAAGTAAGGTGCCAATCAACCCCCTGTATGTAGTTTGATCCACTGTTGTTCCAACCTCATCAACACTTATGTAGCAGTTGGTAGACATGGGTGTTGTTGCAGCTTTACAATTTTCCATCTCAAACTTTTTTGAAAATCTCTTTGCAATACTTAGATTGACATAGAAAAATTCCATCCTTAGTTTGCTTGACTTGTAATCCCAAGAAGAAAACTCCCCCTACATGGCTGCCACAAACTCTTTACACGAGCTATCGTTAGTAGCACCCAAAATAATATCATCAACATATATTTGTACTAAAATAATATCAAAATTAGACTTCTTAATGAAAAGAGTCTTATCAATTTTCCCTTGTTCATACCCATGAGACAAAAGGAAATTGTTAAGCCTCTCATACTATTGTCTAGGAGCTTGTTTCAACCCATATAAAGCCTTTTTCAACTTATACACATGATTGGGAAGCAAATGATCCTCAAATCCAGGTGGTTGTGATACATATACCTCTTCATTGATAATTCCATTCAAGAAGACATTTTTCACATCCATTTGAAATAATTTGAACCCACTCATACAGGCAAAGGCAAGCAGCAACCTTACAGCCTCCAATCTGGCCACAGGAGCAAATGTCTCATCATAGTCAATTCCCTCTTCTTGGTTGTATTCTTTGGCAACTAGTCTAGCTTTGTTCCTTGTGATCACTCCAGATTCGTCTAGCTTGTTCCTGAAAATCCACTTGGTTCCAATGATGTTCATCTGATCTGATCTAGGAACCAAAGTCCACAAATCATTTCTGGTAAACTGGTTAAGCTTCTCGTGCATAGTAGCAATCCAACTTTCATCCTTAAGTGATTCACTAATTGACTCAGGCTCAACTTGAGAGACAAAGGCCATGTGTTTGTAATAGTTTGAGACAGTTCTTCTTGTAGACACACCTTTCTGAATCAGCCCAATAATGTTCTCCATAGAAAGATCCCTTGGAATTTTCCATTTTTGAGGTAATCCATCCTGCTGCAAAAATTCAACCGGTTGTTTTTCTAGACAATTCTCCAGATTCTTCATGGTAGTGATCTGCTCATCTTCCTCTGCAAGATTTCTTTGAGATTCCTTTTTCGCATGGTTAGTTTCATAAAAAATGACATGTATAGACTCTTCTATGGTCATGAGCCTTTTATTATATATTCTATAGGCATGACTAGATAAGGAATAGCCAAGAAAAATACCAACATCAGTTTTCTCATCAAATTTTCCATGACTTTCCTTACCATTATTCAAAACATAACATTTGTATCCAAATACCTTCAGATGACCAATGTTTGGTTTCCTGCCATTGAATAACTCATAGGGAATCTTTTTCAAGATAGGCCTTATGAGAACCTTGTTCATGACATAGCAAGCAGTGTTGACTGCATCTGTCCAAAAGTACTTGGGCAAGGAAGATTCACTCAACATGGTCCTTGCAAGCTCTTCAAGGGACTTGTTCTTCCTTTCAACAACTCCATTTGTTGATGAGTTCTTGGAGCAGAGAAGTTGTGGAAGATTCTAAGCTTTTCACAAAATGAACTAAATTTTTCATTTTGAAATTCTCCACCATGGTCACTTCGGATAGAACAAATGTTGTTGCAGGTGGTGTTTTGCAACCTCTTGGCAAGGTTCTTGAAGGCAACAAAGGCATCACTTTTTGATTCAGGAAAGAGTGTCCAAGTGAACCTGGAAAAGTCATCAACAACAACAAGGGCATAGTAGTTTCCCCCAAGGCTCATAGTTCTTGAAGGACCAAAAAGATCCATGTGAAGCAACTCAAGAGGTTTTGAAGTGGAAACCACATTTTTCAGTTTAAAGGAATGTTTAATTTGTTTTCCCTTTTGACAAGCTTCACAAATGTGATCTTTCTCAAACTTGAGCTTGGGTAATCCTACAACAAAATCTTTAGAAAGCTTATTCAAATGCAGCATGTGAATATGAGCTATTCTTCTATGCCATAACCATAATTCCTCATGTTTGGTTAGAAGACAGTCAATGGAAGAAGGATGGGAGATATCAAGTAAACATTGTTGACTCTTTTACTGATCCTGCCTGTTGACCGGAGCGCTGGAGAATGCCGCGTCAAGGGATCGACGTGCGCACCGCTTATCACCTTCGTTCCTCCCCTGGATCTACTTCAAGAACCTGCAAAGGAACGACACGGCGCCGCTGCGGCCGATCGCACTCCGACGCTCAAGTCAGTGACGGTATCACCAAATACTAAGAACTAGAACCGTGCAAATCCTCTCACAAACAGCTCTATCACTCGCAAGCGTAAAGTGTATGAACTGAACGTGCGTACCTCAGAAAGTTCGTTAAGAGCTCTTATATACCTGGTGACTTTCTCTCTCCTGGCAGTTGCAGACTTGGACACGTGGCCCGCATCCAACCATACACGTGCCATCATCTGGAGGTTCCCTGACTTGGCGCTGCTTCTACTCTCATATTGGCTAAGTTATGTATGCATGGTACTGCCCAGTGCATAGCAAACTTAGGAGTGCGATCTCTACTGAAACTGGCGAGTTAGGGCCTTCATACACCTTCCCTGTGGTCTCGCCGACCGCCTTCATAATCTGCTTCTCCTTCATCCTCGGCGATGTGCTTGTTCTGGCGATCTCCGACTGCTTGGTCGCCTGAGTCTACATCTGGCGACTTCATCTTCAACCTGGCGATCGCCCATTCTGGCAATCTGGAAATCGGAACACGCCAACTTAACAACTGGCGACTACACGTGCCTCCCGACTTCCTTCCCATCTGCCAACCTGGCGCCTTGTCAACACGCCTACACTGTAGCAGGATGCCACGTCATCACACCCGACCACCAGGGCGGTACACAAGCCCCCCAGTCTTAAGCGAGGACTTGTCTAGCAAAAAGACTGAAAGAGCCTTCGTTAACACCGGTCTACGTGGCACCGACGCAGAATTCCAAGCGATAGTACTTTCTGCTGCTCTGACGCTCCACCAACCCCTTCCTTCATCGTTCGACACGTGGCTTCCATCAACGGCTCTCTTCATCTGCCGTTAGCGCTTCCTAACTTATTTTGAAAACCCTTAAACCCATTACGCTCCACTGTTCCATCACCTTCCTTCGTGCTTGCAAAACGCTCTAACTTCCCTCTGCGAAAGCTCTCGACGTTCCTCGACGCTCTAGATCACTATCTCCCTTCACCGCGTTCCTGATCATCGAAAGGTAACTACTTTCCTTCATCTGCTGGGTTTCCTTGCATTTTCACCGATTTGCATCATCCTGTAACTGCCTGGTGCATACGCTGTGGGTTGTTTTTCCATTTCTCCTTCTGCGTAACTTAGGGCTTTGTTGATCGTCGCGACGAACATACACTCGTTCGTTTTTTCACCTTCCTTCTGTGATCGAGTCAGCCTCTGTAATTCCCTGATCGTTTTTTCTTTCTTCTTCCTTTGCAGTTGCTATCATGACTCGCACAAAGATCACCCCGAACCCCCCTCCTTCAGCACGAAACCCTTCTTCACAAGCACACGACCCGACACAAGTTCGTGGTGCTTCCTCTTCGCAGGCTGAGAGGCTTGCATCTTCCCAAACTGTCCCGGCTCAGGCGACTCCATCTAACGTTGGAGGAGCCCCCGCCCCTCTGCCAGACTTCAAAACGCTATATCCCTGGGCTAACCCAACCCTTCTAAAGGAGACTTCGTCGGTGAACACTGCGGGAGCAGTTTTGCGGTTGACAAAGGGGGACGAGGCCTATCAATCGTTTCACAAGGAGCACGACGAGAGGATGATGGTGCTGCCTTGCCCCGCCGCTCTGCCAGTGTGCGCTGACGACAAAGTAAGCGCCGACGGGCCCTTCTGCTTCGTCTACACAACCTTCTTCAAGAAGGTCAAACTCAGGTTCCCTCTCACCCGATTCGAGAGGGAACTCTTGACCGAGCTCAACATTGCCGCCGCCCAGCTTCATCCCAACAGCTGGGCGTTTGTTCGAGCCTTTCAAATAACGTGCGACCACCTGGGGCTGCCCGCGTCGGTGGACGTGTTTTTGTTTCTTTTTGAGGCCAAGCACCCAGGCGACCGCCTGTGGGTTAGCTTAAATGCAATTGTTGGGAGATCCATTTTTACCATCTTCCAGCAATCGTATAAGGACTGGAAGGGGAAGTTCATTCAAGTACGCGGAAACGATAAAGACACTTCCCTGCTTGATGGCTTCCCCTTGTACTGGGTGGACAAGGGGAAGAAGGAGTCCAAGAGCTGCTTCAGGAGGCCCAGAAGTCCTGATAGCATGGGAGCTTTGGACCGAGACCTCTGTCTATTCTGGAAGAGGGTGGCAGATGCCAACATAACATTCCTGACCCCCACCCTGATCTCCTTCGAGTTCTTCGAGGACCAGTTGGAATTCCAAATAGGTTAGGACGCTACACTCTTGTTTTGATATTGCTTCTGGTACTGCTTCTGGGCGTTTTGTGCGATACGCACAAGACTTTGGTTTTACCTTTTCTGCATATACCTGCTTTGCCGTTTCATTACCTCATGCACTTATCTTTTTCTTCTCTGAGCTAACTCATGCACTTTCGTTTCATGCAGACACCATGTTGGGTAAGAACATGCTCGCCGACTTAAAGGCGCTCGCCCGAAACCACGGGTTGGCGACCGGTTCCCAGACGGTTCCCAACTCGGCGGTCGAGAAGGCTATCGTTCATGGGCGATCACCGCCCAAGGAACCCACCCAGCGCAAGAAACTGGCCCTCAAGAGGCCAAAACGGAAAGCCCCCCAAATCGTCCAAGAGGAGGAAGAAGAGGACGACGAGGTCACAGAGGATGGCCTTGTCACGAAAAGGAAGAGGGTGGCACCATCTTCTCCACCTGCTCCACCCCCTCTTCCAACCTCATCACCACCATCAACGCCCGCTCCTCCTCCCTCATCGCCAACACCGCAAGCCCCTTCATCACCAGTCCAAGCAACTCCACTGGCCACTGCGCCGCCAGCAGCTGAGGCTCAAGAGCCAAATTTTCTGGAGGACCCCCCAAGTGCCTCTACGCCTCATATCTCAGCTGGAGGGGGCCCCCCTTCAAACGCTTCAGCTACGGAGAACGTTCCAATCGGGGATGAGGTTGCTCACACCTCTCCAATTCTAATTACCGAATCCCCGATTGCGTCGCCACGCCAGGAAGCAACAACTGAAAATCCTGCTAAGGAAGGTGGCGGCGAGAACCCTCAACAAGCCCCCCTGGCGCCTCTCCAAGCATCAAACCTTTCCCTTGAAGTCACAAGGATGTGGGAACCTCTGACTGCCAAACTCAAAACCATAGCAGAGGATATCCCATCGATTATAACGAGGGCTGTGGAGAGCTCCACCAGGCGGCTTCAAGACGATCTCTACAACCTCAAGACCGAAAATAGCACTATGAAGGTTGAGGTGGAGAAGGTGTCATTCAGCTTGACGCTCGCGGAAATGGAACACTCCCGAGTGGAGGATGCCCTGAGTACCGAGCTCAGGCTGGCGCGCAAGGAAGCTGCTGACCTTCACCGCAAAATTCATGATCTTGCCCAAGAGAAAGTCGAGCTAGAAAGCAAGATCGTGCCTCTCCGCACCAAGGCGAGCGACCTGGAGGCTCACATTCAAGCTGATGCCGCCAAGTTGAAAAAACTGGAGCAGAGGTCGGTCGAACGCGAGAAGCTACTTGGGCAAGTAGAGAAAGCAAGGGACGACGCCATGGCTGATCTCACCGAGGCCAACAAGGAAAAAGGGAAAATGGCTGCCGAGTTGACCCAAGCTCAAACAGAATCCAAGAAGGTTGCTGACGACCTTCTCCATGCTCAAGAGACCAACGAACAACTCCGAAAACAGGTCGAAGAGCTGGAGCAGCAGAACAAGGAGCTTAAGAAACAGGTTGAAGAACTTCAAGGGCAATTTGAAGAACTTAAACTAAACTCCGCTCAGGTTCTGGTTGCTGGATTCGAAGCTGCTCGGGAGCAATTCGCATGCCTATTCCCTGATCTCGACCTCAGCATGGTGTCGTTAAACAACGAAGTAGTAGATGGAAAGGTCGTTCCCGCCGAAGGCTCAACCAACTCCACCCCATCTGCTACTTTATAACTTTGCTTGTATATACCTTGTAATAAGAACTCGTGCATATGTGTTTGAACAGATACTTATTTCAATCGCTGAACTTGGATATTCTCTCCCTTGACTTCTTTTAAGCGCTTTAGCCTTCTTTGTATGTTTAACTTTGTCGGTCTTAACTTAACGATTTCGCGAACACAACCTTTTTGACTATAACTGCTTCGAATCACTTCAAATTTAAGCAATAATCACTTTAAACAACTTGTACTCTTGAGGCACTGACCTTATCATAAGAATGCCTTCCAAGCAACGAACTGTAACTCAATCATTGGTTCAAACAACGTCCCACTCGACCTGCTTTATCAAACAAGTCTTTCAATGTTCTCGCCGTGTTTGAACTTTTTCCCGATCGCCAAGACCTCTTGGCAACACCAGCTTTTCCCAGCCTCACGCTTTGGCAATCGTTTCTTTATCTGGGGTAGAAACGCCCTTTGGGATCTTCCTTTCCCCCCCCCCGAACTTCAGAGCAAAAAACCGGCTGACTAGGCGTTCTCTTCGAACCTACCTTAGCCACCTCTCAAGCTTCTTCCACCCTCTTCGCCATACCTGAACTCGTCCGAGACGAGAAGGATTTCATCTTGCCTATGCTCGCACATAAGCGAGAAGGTCTTTTAACTCGCCTGAACTCGCTCATCGGCGAGAAGGTCTTTAAATGGCCTTAACTCGCTCAACGGCGAGAAGGACTTTATCTGGTGCCTCAACTTGCCCAGGGTGTACATCTCCTCCCCCCTGGATGCACTGAGGACCTTTCTTTCTCTCGCCTGCACTCGCTCGACGGCGAGGAGGTCTTTAACTGGCCTTAGCTCGCGCAACGGCGATAAGGACTTTATACGGTGCCTCAACTTGCCCAGGGTGTACATCTCCTCCCCCCTGGATGCACTGAGGAACTTTCTCGCCTGCACCCGCTCGACGGCGAGGAGGTCTTTAACTTGCCTCTACGTTGCCCCAGGAGTTACATCTTCTCGCTCCCAGAAACACGGAGGACTTTTTCTCTTTCTCGCCTGCACTCGCTCGACGACGAGGAGGTCTTTTACTTGCCTCGGGACGCGCGGGAGCGTTGAGGTCTTTCATCTGGTGCCTCCGATCGCCGAAAGACGATGAGGACTTAAACTTAACTGGTGCCTCCAATCGCCGAAAAACAATGAGGACTTAAAACTTAACTGGTGCCTCTAATCGCCGGAAAACGATGAGGACTTAAAATCTTTTTAGAAAGCACGCGATATATCTTTTCTTGCCTTAAATCATGTACAAATGACAAGGTCTTTCTTCAAAACTTTTGGAAAACAGCGCGCATGCAATCTGAAAACACCTTATACTTCGAAAACTCTTCTTTAATTGGGTAGCCTCATTAAAAACCCTCCTTAGGGAAAAAAGAGTGCCCCCTTCAAACTGTTTTAACAGAGACATTGTAATATAACATTGTGTTTGTCTTTACTTACAAAGCTCTTAACTATAGTACAACTTCAAGTGTGTGGCGTTCCAGGTGCGAGGAATCGCCCCTCCTTCCAGCGTCTCTAAGCGGTAGGCCCCGTTCCCGAGCGCCTCGGTTATTCTGAACGGCCCAGTCCACTTGGGTGATAGCTTATTCTCCATCTCGTACTGGTGGGCCTTCCTCATTACCAGGTCGCCTTCTCTAAACTGCCTTGGCATCACCTTTGAGTTGTATCTTCGCTCGACCCTCCTCTTCACCGCCTCAGCCTTCAGCCTTGCCTCTTCCCTGACCTCATCCAGCAGATCCAGGTTCAGCCTTCTCTCTTCATTCGAGTCTTCCTCTACAAAGTTCTGGAATCTCGGCGAGCTCTCCTGGATCTCCACCGGAATCATGGCGTCACACCCATAGACCAAGCTAAACGGGGTCTCATGGGTTCCGGACTGCTCGGTGGTGTGGTACGCCCAGACTATACGGGGCACCTCCTCAGCCCAACTTCCCTTGGCTTTCTCAAGCCTTCTCTTCAAACCTCTCAACAACACCCGATTAGCTGACTCCACCTGGCCATTTGTTTGAGGGTGCTCGACGGATGCAAACACTTGTTGAATTCCTACCCCTTCGCAAAGCTTTTTCAACAGGTGGCTTGCAAACTGTGTCCCATTATCTGACACCAGGCGCTTAGGCACTCCAAACCGGCACACGATGTTCTTCCATACAAAGCCTTCGATCTTGTGTGCGGTGATCTGGGCCACTGGTTCTGCTTCAATCCACTTGGTGAAGTACTCAATCGCCACCACCAAGTACTTCATTTGCCTGATCGCCAGCGGGAAAGGTCCCAGGATGTCGATTCCCCAAGTATGAAACGACCAAGGGCTATAGATCGACTTCAACTCCTCGGGAGGTACCTTATGCCAATCGGCGTGCTGCTGGCACTGTTTACAGCATTGGGCATACTTCTTGCAATCTTCTCTCATAGATGGCCAATAGTAGCCTGCACGGAGAGTCCTCGCGGCCAGAGCTCGACCCCCGACGTGGCTTCCACATATACCTTCATGGAGCTCTGCCATAATTCTCGTGCACTTCTCGCCGTGTATACATTCCAGGAGTGGGTGAGTGAACCCAAACCTGTACAGATCGCCATCAATCAATGTATACTTGCTGGAATTTTTCTTTACCTTCCTAGCTTCTGTTGGATCTAGCGGGAGGAGGCCATCAGCCAAGCACCGCTTGTACTGTGTTATCTAAGTGTCTGGCTCATGGGTGGGGCAGACCTGCATCACGTCCACCTTCTCTCCTCGACGTGCTCTAACTCTCGGCGATCTCAGGGTTTCTTGCGTCAAAGACTTATGGCTACTCGCTGCTCTCTCCGTCGACTTGCTTATCTGAAGGACCAGGTGATCTGCTACGAATGCCCTCGGCGTCTTCAGAGTTTCTTGAATTACCGTCCTCTGCCTACCCCCCTTGCCTGAACTGGCGAGCTTAGCAAGCAAGTCAGCTCGGGCATTCTGTTCTCGGGGCACATGTACCACTTCAAAAGAGGCAAAGGAACTCTTCAATTCCTGCACATACGCCAAGTAGGCCGCCATTTGTGGATCTTTAGCTTGGAACTCGCCTGTTACTTGCCCTGTGACTAGCAGCGAGTCACTCTTAGCCATTAACACCCTGGCTCCCATCTCTTTGGCCAGCAAAATCCCGGCGATCAGCGCCTCATACTCTGCTTGATTGTTGCTGGCTTTGAAAGCAAATCTCAACGATTGTTCGATCAGCACGCCGTTGGGTCCTTCCAATATGACTCCAGCACCGCTACCCTGCTGGTTCGACGATCCATCCACCGAAAGCACCCAACGAAAATCGTCTCCTTCAACCCGCGTCGCCTCTGACGAGAGCTCGACCACAAAATCTGCAAAGATTTGCCCCTTGATCGGGCCTCGAGGCTCATATTTAATGTCAAATTCTGACAACTCCACCGCCCACTTCACCATTCTTCCCGCAACGTCAGGTTTCTTCAAGACCTTCTGGATGGGCAGGTCAGTCATCACCAGTATTGTGAAACTGTGGAAGTAGTGGCGCAACCTCCTCGCCGAAAACACCACAGCTAGCGCAGCCTTCTCCAGGGCCTGATACCTCGTTTCTGGGCCCTGCAACACCTTGCTCACAAAATAAATGGGCTTCTGAGCCTGATCTTGATCCTGGGCGAGCACCGCACTCACCGCCCTCTCAGTCACAGCGAAATATAACCTGAGAGGGGTACCCGCCAGCGGTTTGCACAGAACCGGCGGGCTCGCCAGATACTCTTTTAGCTTGACGAAAGCTTCCTCGCATTCTTTCGTCCAGGCGAACTTGTTATTGCGCCGCAGACATTGGAAATAGGGATGCCCCTTTTCTCCGCTAGCTGACACGAAGCGAGATAGGGCTGCCATCCGACCTGTCAACTGCTGGACTTCTTTCACCGTAGTCGGGCTTCTCATCGCCAAGATGGCGGCACACTTGTCCGGGTTAGCTTCTATTCCTCTTTCAGTCAAGAGAAAACCCAAAAATTTCCCAGCCTCCACGCCGAAAATGCATTTCTCCGGGTTGAGCTTTAACTTGAACTTGGCGATCGTCATGAACAATTCTTCCAAGTCTGCAACGTGCTTGCTCTTCTCCTGCGAGGTCACAACCATGTCATCGACGTAGGCTTGCACGTTCCTTCCCAGCATTGGTGCAAGTACTCGATCCATCAACCTCTGGTACGTGGCCCCCGCGTTCTTCAGCCCAAACGGCATCACCTTATAGCAGTAGCACGACCTCTCCGTCATGAAGGCTATTTTCTCTTCGTCCATGGGATGCATCTTGATCTGATTATAGCCCGAGAAGGCATCCAGGAAACTCAGCAGCTTGCACCCTGCAGCACTATCAACCAGGGCATCAATGCTTGGTAAAGGATACGAATCCTTTGGGCAAGCTTTGTTCAGATCGGTGAAATCGACGCACATGCGCCATTTCCCGTTGCTCTTCTTCACCAGTACGACATTTGCCAACCACTCAGGGTACTGGACTTCTCTGATGTGGCCTGCAGCGAGGAGTTTCTGTGTTTCGTCCCTGATCGCCTGTCTCCTCTCTTCATTGAATTTTCTTCTCCTTTGTCGCACCGGTCTCACCATGTTGTCCATCGCCAGATGATGGCACAAGAAGTCGGGATCGATCCCGGGCATGTCCGAACCGGACCAAGCAAACGCGTCCAGATGCCGCTCAATCACCTTGGCGATCTGATCCTGGAGATCGACCTCCAGAGATCTTCCGAGCTTGAAAACTTTCCCTCCGATCTCCTTCTCGAGCCACTGCTCGACAGGTTTGGGCCTGGATTCTCTGGCGATCACCGCCTTGGCGATTCCCAGTTCTCTCGCTTCCTCGGGGAGATTCCGCGCCTCTTCCTCCTCCAGGCCAGCATTTCTCTCCCCCAGCTCAGCGTCTATCATCTCTACATCCCTTCCGGCGGCCTCCCCTGATACCGGCGGTCTGGGCTTCACGCCGGGAGGTGGGGTGGTTGTTACATAGCTCACTGATCTTTTGTTTTTCAGGCTATTCTCATAGCACCTTTTCGCTTCTTTCTGATCAGACTTGATCGTGATCACCACCCCTTCCATGGACGGCAACTTCACCTTCATGTGCCGTGTCGACGGGATGACGTCTATCTTGTTAAGAGTGGGCCTTCCCAACAGGATGTTATATGCTGAAGGGGCGTTTACGATGAGGTACTTGATTTTCTCCGTCCTTGACCCAGCCTCATCTGTAAACGTGGTTCTCAGCTCAATGTACCCCCTGACCTCCACCTGGTCGCCAGTGAATCCATATAAGCACCCTCCATAGGGCCTTAGCTGGTCAAGGGGCAATTCCAGCTGCGTGAAAGTCGGCCAGAACATCACGTCTGCCGAGCTTCCTTGGTCCACCAGAACTCGGTGGACCTTCCTCCCTGCTGTTATCAATGAAATAACTATGGGATCGTTGTCATGAGGCACAACGTCCCGAAGATCCTGCTTTGTGAACGTGATGTCCACTTCTGGCGAGTGATCTTCAAACATGTCCACTGCCATTACCGATCGCGCGTACCTTTTCCTCTGCGATGCGGTGCATCCACCACCTGAGAAACCCCCTGCAATGGTGTGGATCTCCCCATGGATAGGCATCTCGTGTTGCTGGGCTTCTCCACCTGCTGGCTGGGAACTCGACGCTCCCCCCGTCCTCCTATCCAGCAGATAGTCATTTAGGAACCCGCTCTTAACCAGATCGTCGAGCTGGTATCCTAAAGACAAACACGAGTCCAGGTTGTGGCCAAAGCACTGGTGGAACTCGCACCAGGCGTCCGGTTTTGACCCCAGCACCTTGTCTCCCACCTTCTCGGGCGCCTTCAACCTAGCAGATATGTTAGGGATAGCGATCAGGTCCGCTAGTCCCATGACGAATTTGTGTTTAGGCGGGCGATTGTACTCCCGGCGTGCTGGTTGTTGGCGTGCTGGTAGTTGGCGCGCTTGGCTTCTTCCCTTATTTCTCCTATCGTAAGGATAGCGAGTCCTTTGGTCTTTCCTGGCCGCCGCCGTTTCCAACACCCTCTGCGGCTGGATCCTGGTCTGGGCGCGTGGCCTAGCGGGAGCCACGCTGCCTCTCTTCTCGGCGACTTCACTCTCGTCGGCGATGTGGGCCACCGCAAGTCGCCTGACTTCAGCAAACGTCGCTGGATGAGCCCTGATCAAGGCCTCGCAGAATGGCCCTGGCTGCACGCCCTTCTTGAAGGCATAGACCAGCATTTCTTCATCCTTGGCCGGCGATCTGACCATCTGCGCTCCGAAGCGATTGAGGTAGTCTCTGAGGGACTCCCCATGGTACTGCCTTATATCAAACAGATCATAGGACACCCTGGGCGGTGCCTTATTCACAATATACTGCTCGACAAAGATTTTCGAGAATTGTTGAAAATTGGTTATGTGGCCATTAGGCAGGCTCACAAACCACTCCATCGCCGTTCCCTGGAGCGTACTCACGAACATCTTGCAGTAGACGGCGTCTGACCCTCCCGACAGCATCATCTGTGTGTGGAACGTGGTCAGATGAGCCTCTGGATCCTCCACGCCGGTAAAAACAGCTTTAACCGGAACCACGCTCGTGGGAATAGGCGTGTCGGTAATCGCCTGAATGAAAGGCATTGGGAACACACGAGGTGGCGTCGACGGTGCCACCTCTTCAGCAGAAGAACGTCCCTGCTGCTCCTGAAGAGCTCGACGCAGCTCCTCAGCTACCTTGCTGAGCTCCTCGTTCCTGGCGCGAGAGGCGACCAGGTCCTCATGTATCCTTGCCTGCTCTACACGCGAGGCTTCCACGGTTGCCTGCAACGAGCGCATCATCTCTGCCATCTGCGCCATGGTCATGGCGGTGTCGCCTTCGGCAGCGACAGGAGCCACGGGACTGGAACGATTGCTTCTCATCTTTCTCATTAACTTCAGCGAACCACAGAAATACAGCAAATAACACTTCAACCACGATCGAACCAGCGATCAATCGGAGAAAACTCAAGAAACTGCGCAAGAATCTTAAGAACACCGCAAACCTTCGCAGAAAACCACAGCTTCACCAAAAACCACTGTTTCCCTGCGAATCAACCAAACAAACGAAAGAACTCGAATCCACCGATCGAAAAGCCAAACGAACGGTTCAAAACGCGAACTTCACCTAACGAAACTCAAAGAAATTGCGAACGACGGTTGCACCAGCACACAACCGCGCAGGAAACCTCGAAAACTTCCACGAACTCACGCTGTGGATGGGAGCTAGTTTTACACGGCCCCACGGTGGGCGCCTGATGATCCTGCCTGTTGACCGGAGCGCTGGAGAATGCCGCGTCAAGGGATCGACGTGCGCACCGCTTATCACCTTCGTTCCTCCCCTGGATCTACTTCAAGAACCTGCAAAGGAACGACACGGCGCCGCTGCGGCCGATCGCACTCCGACGCTCAAGTCAGTGACGGTATCACCAAATACTAAGAACTAGAACCGTGCAAATCCTCTCACAAACAGCTCTATCACTCGCAAGCGTAAAGTGTATGAACTGAACGTGCGTACCTCAGAAAGTTCGTTAAGAGCTCTTATATACCTGGTGACTTTCTCTCTCCTGGCAGTTGCAGACTTGGACACGTGGCCCGCATCCAACCATACACGTGCCATCATCTGGAGGTTCCCTGACTTGGCGCTGCTTCTACTCTCATATTGGCTAAGTTACGTATGCATGGTACTGCCCAGTGCATAGCAAACTTAGGAGTGCGATCTCTACTGAAACTGGCGAGTTAGGGCCTTCATACACCTTCCCTGTGGTCTCGCCGGCCGCCTTCATAATCTGCTTCTCCTTCATCCTCGGCGATGTGCTTGTTCTGGCGATCTCCGACTGCTTGGTCGCCTGAGTCTACATCTGGCGACTTCATCTTCAACCTGGCGATCGCCCATTCTGGCAATCTAGAAATCGGAACACGCCAACTTAACAACTGGCGACTACACGTGCCTCCCGACTTCCTTCCCATCTGCCAACCTGGCGCCTTGTCAACACGCCTACACTGTAGCAGGATGCCACGTCATCACACCCGACCACCAGGGCGGTACATTTACCAATCAACAATACTTCCTGTGAATTTGGTTGATGAATCTCGCATGTGCTGGATTTGAAGGTTACTTGATAACCTTTATCACATAGCTGACTAATGCTTAGTAAGTTATGTTTTAATCCTTCTACGTATAGAACACCATGAATTAGGAAGTTGCTCTTGTCACCAATGGTGCCTCTCCCAAGAATCTTTCCTTTATTGTTGTCCCCATAGGTCACATGCCCTTCTTGCTTTAAACTAAGGTTGATAAACATGGATTTCTCCCCTATCATATGCTTGGAGCAACCGCTGTCAAGATACCACATGTGTTGTTTTTCTATCATGGGATCCTGCATAAGACAAAAATCAAGCAACAAGATTTGGTCCCCTTACAAACTTGGGTCCATGATCATTAATTGGATTTGTTGAAGCTTTAGGATTCTTAGGAATCCATTTCATAACACCTTTAGGAATACAATTTTTTTTAATTTTGCAATATCTAACAGAATGACCTATTTTCATACAATAGAAGCAAGTAACAACCGATTGTTTTGATTTTTCAACTGGTTGAAATTTCCTGACAGTTGAATAAGGCTTTGAAACATCACTCTTCTTGCTTTGTGGATTAAACCCCAGTCCAGACTTCCCAAAAACACAGCTTTGAGATGCTAGGACAGTTTCAAAATTTGATTTTTCTTTAGAAAGCTTGTCCACAGTTTTTCATAAGATAGTGAATCTTTTTTTCAAGAGATTCACAATTTTCACAAACATTTGAGTCATTCTTGTAAGAAGATCTTTTGTAAGACTGTTTCTGATTTTCAAAATCATTTTAAAAGTTTTATAGTTCTTCTTCCAAGACTTTGACTCTCTTTTCCAGCCAATTATTCAACCCTCTTAATCTATTGTTTGAAAGAGCCAATTTGTTAGCTTCTTCATGTGTTTCCTTAAAAGCATTGAGAAGTTGACTATAGTTTCACTATCAATAGAAGAGTTGGAACTTACACTGCTAGCATCACTTTCCTGCCTTGTCATTAAACACAGATTTGCTTCTTCTTCTTCACTTGAAGAGGAGCTTGAGGAGTTATCATTGTAAACTCTTATTGATTTTTCTTTCTTCTCATGCTTCTTGAAGTCTTTCCTCTCTTTGTTAGGACATTCGGTTTTAATATGACCATGTTCACCACATCCAAAGCAAGTATATTTGTTAAAATTAAAATTGATAGGTTTCTTGATGTCATACTTGTTGGATAGGTGATTCTTGTTATTTATCTTTTTTAGGAACTTGCTGAATTTCTTGGGCAGCAAGCTAAATGTTTCCTCATCACTTTCATCGCTTGAGTCTTGACAACTTTTGTTCCCAACAGCCTTTAGTGCAATTGTCTTCACCCTCTTATCCTCATTTTCTTGAAGATTTAGCTTATCCATCTCCAATTCGTGCTCCCTTAGCTTTCCAAATAATGAGGCAACGGTCATGGAGGTGAGATCCTTTGATTTAGATATTGCAGTGACTTTGGGATGCCGTGACCTATCAAGACACTTGAAAACTTTGATGTTGAGTTCCTCTTTGTCAAAAGTCTTTCCAAGACTTAGAAGATGATTTACTATGCGAGTGAACCGTTTTTGCACTTCAACAATGGTTTCACCCTTTTGCATTTTAAACATCTCATACTCTTGTATGAGAGTGTGCTTTCTTGCTCTCTTCACATCATTTGTTCCTTCTTGAGTCACCTCAAGAGTGTCCCACATTTCCTTTGCAGACTCACATTGAGATACCCTGAAAAACTCATCAAAACTTAAATCAGATGTGATAATATTCTTAGCAATGCAATCATATTGAACTTTCTTACTCTCTTGCTCAGTCCATTGGGACCAAGGTTTTTCATAAATAAAATTTTCATCTTCAACCATAGGAATAAAATGTCCATTTTTAATTGCACTCCAAATGCCTTTGTCAATAGATTCAACAAAGATTTTCATTCCTACCTTCCAAAATTTGTAATTCACACCACAAAATAGTGGTGGTCTGTTTATAGAAGCACCTTCCTCAAAAGGTAGTTTATCAGCCATCAATTCAGAAAATTTGATCAACTTGAATATCTTTCAAGAACCTAGCTTTTGATGCGAATTGTTAAAATTGTAGGCCTTAAACAAGAGGGGGGTGAATTGTTTTCAAAAGTTTTTCGAAAGTTTTGAAGGTATGAAGAAAGTCAAAGAAGAATCATAGCCAAAGGAATTAAAGAATGGAAGATATAAAACAGTTTTAGTTGAATTCCAGAAATTCAACCGATTGTTTCTGCGATTCAACCAATTGTTTTTATCAGCAGTGTATAAAAACAACTAAAAGTAGATATACAAAAGTTAAGGGAGAGAAAGAATCACGCAAGCAGTTTTATACTGGTTCACTCTTATACCAAGAGCTACATCCAGTTCCCAGAAACCTCTAGGTATCCACTAAGTAATCGAAAACCAGATTACAAATACACAACCACCAAAGAAGTGATCTTGATGCCCTCAAGAACACACACTTCCTTTGGCACACACAATCACACCATCCTCTGACTCTGTGAACACAAGTCCTTACATAAATACAGTTGAATGAGGAAATAGGATTGATCACACCTGGTACAAATAAAATCAAAGTACACAACAAGTCCTACTTCACTCTTAGAGAAATATCCAAAGCTTTAAGCAATCTTGGAGAAAACTTGATTTAAAAAATGATCTTGTAACACTTTTGCTAGGAGAGTATAACGGAACATTTATACTCCAATTAGCAGTTGAAAACATTTATTGTAAAAGCCAAATCAGTTTCAAATCATTTAAAGCAGATTTAACAAACTTAACAGAATTATGTTAAGGCAGTTAAAAAAATAGTCAGTTGTTTTGTCGAAACAATCGATTGAATTAGTTTGACAGCAAAGTCAACCAAATTTAAATATGCCAAAACCAGTTTCAAAAACCTAGTATGAAACAACCGATTGAAACAATAAAACAACTGGTTGTTTTTCTACTTTTTCATAAAACACTTTTTTAAAAGGATTTGAATTAAACCAACTTTTGGATTCAAACTAAGAGTGAATTAACAAATTCAAACTACCCCATAACACACCCAACCAAGCTGCAATCAACCTTCAAGCTATCCATGGAGATTTGGAGTCATCAAAGCTCTTCTTCAACACTATATACTTAACATAACCCCCTGTGTGAAAGGCCTAGGAGGTCAGCAAAGGGTAGTAATGAACCTAGGGGTGCGCTTAGTGCGTATTGTCTAGTACGAGCAAAATGTTTTCTCTAAACCTAAGCCCATGTGTGCTAGGGCACAATGAGCTAGGTTGCATGTATGATGCGTAGCGCCTTGCCGAGGGTGCCTACGTGAAACAGATTGGACCCCTGAAGCTGGTACATGAGTTGGTACCCTGGTGGTTATTCTGTTAAGATTTTATGCACTCTAGAGAGGAAGAGTTATGTTCAGTTGCGACAATAAGAGAGTGTGCCCTAGAACAGAATATCTTCCTATTGCATAGGCTTTCAGTTGAGAATGGACTCTCATGATAGAAAGTTGTTACAAGAGGTAGGCTATAAAAGGGACTTGAAATCCCAGGTAAAGGTAGGTTGTTTCTAAGACTAAAACTAGTTACTTCTTGTTTCTACAAGCCCTGTACTGACTTGATCGTTAGAGTGCACTCAACAGGTGGGGGCCCCTTTGTCTCAATGGAGCCACTTTCCAACGTCTAAGGGGAAGAGTTGATTCCAACAGAGATAGACGGAGCTAGAGCTTGGGATTGGAGTCAACCGGCGACTAGGTCAACCGGCAAGAACAGTGCACATTAACGAAATATTCTTGTTGTTGAAATTATATTCTTGTTGATGAAAATTGTTGAAGGAACGTCTATAAAAAGGGTTTGAGACCCTGAGTAAAGGTAAGTTTTTTTTAGAACTCTACACTGATACAAATTTTATAGTTTGAATGCTCTCACTAACTTGATCGTCGAAGTGTGATCAACAGGTGGAATCTCCTTCGTTACAAAGTGTCTTCATCTCGGTTCAATACACCAAGCAAATTCGTTTCAACCCGGAGCTCACTATCAAGTCCGACCGAAGTCAACCAGCGAGAACGACTACTTTTAAGTATGTACATTGACACTTTGGTTGTTTTAAGACTAGAATGTTATTCATTAATGTTTGAACAATTTTAATGTTTAATTTATTTGTTTGACCAATTATACAAGTTAACACTTTAATTTTTAATTACCATCTTTATAATATCACCTCCTAATGGTGACAAATGTTAATGAAATATGTGAATATTCTAATTTTTACTGATATAAATAGGTGTGTCAAGTTAATATATTTTGATTGTAGTGCAAACAAATATATAAATTTGAAATATGAGTCAACCTAGTCGAGTCGAATTACAAAATTCATGATTTATCGAAAGATAAATCGAGTTAAGTTGACTTGTTTTTAATTCAATCCACGATGAGACGAGTTTACTCACTTTAACACTTTTAATTAAAATTTATTTTCTTCTAAATTTCTAAAATGAAAAAAAATCTGAATGACATATTTTTTAAAGTATATATATATATATATATATATATAATTGTGTAAAAAAGTGTGATGAAGATGTAATTTCAATTATCGTTTTAATATAGAAATGTTTTGAATTAAAAACAATTTTAGAGACACACTTGTAAAATAAAAAATAGTATTGTTTAATTTGAATTGTCGGAGTCAAAGTTTTGGAGTTATCGTGTGTGAAAAATAAGTTTGGAAGTTTGTGTAAGAAAAATAATTCTAAAAAATAGAAGCGACACAAAAAAACAGAATACAGGTAAACGAGTCATTTACTCGTCGTTTTAACTCCACCCTTTCTCTTTCTGAACTCTGTCCAAAAAATGTGTACAGTTTAGAAAAGAATGAACTGTAAGAAATAAAATAAAGTGAGATATACACAAAATTGTACTGCATACCAAAGCAAAATCCTGAAGAACAGACCATGATCATCCCTGCAACTTATTAAGCAAAGACCAAAAACAAAACGAGACCAAACTCCTTCCAATGGCTCACCACCAACTCATCGACTCGCTCACCTCGCACATCTCCCTCTACCACTCCCAATCCCCAAACCCCAACCCCAACCCTAATCCTAACCCTCGATCCTCCATTCTCAAATGGTTCTGTTCTCTTTCAATTCACCAACGCCAGGCCTACTTAACCGTCGTCGACGGGAATTTCGTCCAGATCCTCCTCCAGATGCTCGCCAAACTCCGATCCCACGGCCACGGCTCCTTCATTCTCCTCCCTGACCTCCCCTCGCCTAACAACCTCCCCACCCTCTGCTTCAAAAAGTCCCGCGGCCTTATCGCGCGCGTAGCTGAATCCGAAACCACAGTGCGGGCGGTCTTCGAGTCCGCGCGGTTGTTTGAGTCACGTGAGGGTGAGGAGGCCGCCAATTCACTGCCGCCCTCGGCTAGGCGGCTCGACGCGCTGACCCTTGCCGAGGGGTTTGTGGGGGATGTGGACCAGTTTGTGGGCGCCATGGACAGGATCTCTGGTGGCGGGTTCCTCCGGGGGGAGGAGGCCGAGCTTGGTGAGGATTGGGTGGAGCTGCATTGGCTCAAAGCGAAGGGGTATTATGGTATTGAAGCGTTTATTGCGAATAGGATGGAGGTTTCGATGAGATTGGCTTGGTTGAATCGCTGTGGAGGGAGGAAGAGGGATGTGAAGTTGAAGGAGAAGATGAGTGCTTCGGGTGTTGGTGTGAATGTGTTTTGGAGGAAGAAGGGGTGCGTGGATTGGTGGGGGAACTTGGATGCTGGGACCAGGAGGAAGGTCTTCACCACCTTCATTATGAAAGCTGCAAAACCCTTGGTACTTCCATGTGAACTTATTGAACTTTTAGTGTGATGTGTGAATTGCATAGTTAGTGTAATTTTTAGTACGATGTATGAATTGCATAGTTATGATAACTGCTTAACTTATTTCCATTTTGAAAAAAAGAGTTTACAGTTTTGTTAGGTAATGTGTAGGCATTTTAAAAGTCAAGTATAAAAACAAGAACTTATAAGTTTCCATTCCCATGTTATACATTGATTAGTTGAGAATGAGAAGAAGAGAGAAGTTAGGGTGTGTAACCTTTTTTTAAGTTGCATCAGTTAGCTTTGTTTCTTTTTTAAATCTTTTATTTTCATGTTTATATTTTTTAAAAATTAAGATTCTTAACTTTTGTAACGTTTTCTCCATATGTGTTTCACATAACTTTTTCTTTTAAGACGTAAACTCGAAAAAATTTACTAGATACTACTTAACTTGTGAAATTTGTGGGAGAGTTAATAAAAATTGATAATGGAAAACATATGTTGGTGGGATGTTAAGCAAAGACTAAGGATTCGTAAAGTGTAATGCTTTTATATGAGAGGGTAACAGTTAATGTTCCTAATGCATGCATTGTAGTTTATGGGGAAAGATATGTTTATTGTTTCTTTTATAAACCCTACTGGTAATGTCGTGCTTAACAACTGCTGATTTAATTGGGTAAACTATATTTTATATTTGTGCAAATTTGACTACCTGAAATAGTTTGGAGCAGTGGTTTGCGGACTGCAAGTTTTTTATTCCATATTACATTACAAATAAAATCTAAAAAATGTGACTAGTTATTCAAAGTAATATGCAATCATTCATTCTTTAAAAATTATATTAGAAATAATTATGATTCTACAAGATTGCTTCATTCCTTAAAAGGAAACTTTTGCAATGTCAAGGGAAAGCCTAATATAAGACACTGATATATTTTGTAGTGAACTTTGATATGTGCACCTGTGGTTTTGGGATCAGAATGCAATTTCCTTTTGCTTTTCATTATAAGCCTAATTGATTTGTGAATATTGAAGGTTACTGGTGGTGTTTACTGGTAATGAAAATGATGATGCTAATTGTTAATTATAAAGTACATTCTTTTATAGTCATTTTTGGCTACATAAGACTAATTAGTCTTTCATTTTTGGGTGGAGAGGGAATGCTGACTTCTTAGGGGGGAAGGGGGCTGGAGGAAAAGAAGAGGCCCTCATAAAAATCACCTGTACCTTTATTTTTGAAATTGGACGTATTTCATATTTTAGCTGGAGATGTTTATTGTGGCACGTTGAGTTTTCTGTAATAACCTAGCATGATTAAAGATATACTTTGCATATTGATGGATGGAATTATGGATAGATTCAAAATGATACACTAATTTCTCAAGGAATACTTAGATTTCTCTTTTAGAGTTTTATATTGCACTTGATAATTAGGAATCTGTGTTTTATAGAAAATAATATTGACTGTAATAGAAATATAGGAATTATATTAGGATGTGTAATAAAGAGAAGAATACAATGATACAGAGGACCAAGAAACTCCCATTTGTCTCTCTCTTTCTATTTTTTAAATGATTGCAGATATTCTAAGATTTTTAAATGAATCTCTAAATAGTGTAAAAGTTATTAAAACTGGACTAACCTTGTCAGGACTTGGTGGGTAGACTAGGTCAATTTAATGTTTAGACCGAAATTTCAGTCACGATGGGGCCAATTGATAACCTAGTTGGCCCAATCCAAAATTTTTAATTTTTTAATTTTTTTAAATATATAATATTTTTTAAAATTTTTTTTTATGGAGTTGTGTCATTCAGTTTTTTTATAAGGATTTGTGTTGTTATTAAGAATTCTATTTCGGATATTAGTTATTTTACTATGATAATGTTTTGAAATTTGAACTATGGAATCACATTGTCTCGAACATTTTTTTTCAGATATCAGTGCTTTATTATGTAAAGATTTTAACCGTTAGATTTGTAAATTATGTTTGACATGTATAATATCCTTTTATTTTTTAATGTTGACCAGGTCAATCAGTAACTTAATGGTTCGTCTATTGACCCAATGCTTTGACTAGGTCAATAACCACACTAGTTTTCACAACATTGTGTAACAATTTGGATAAAACTTGGTTCACCAGATTTTAGTGTTGCTAACTACTTCCATATTATTAACACATTAAATATCCTTTGCAATATCTAATCTTGGATGTGATGGATACTTTTCTACTTTCTATATTTATGACTTCTCAGTTCAATACTAGGGCTTATTATAAGTTATAGTATATTTTTACATGTTATGATCTATGTTAATTAATATATTTTGTGGCCTTTCTCTAAGTACTTGGCTGACTTATTTTCACAAGTTTTCAGACTCGTGATGTTTTGGAAGTGTCAAGTAGTGCCTCTGATGATGAGATTTGGCTATACAGTGTTGGAGTGGATAAATTAATGCAACACAATGGTCCTATCTCAGCTCAACGGATCATCTCAGTTCTTCCTGCCGATATGGAATTTGGAACAGTTCTTTCACCAGTCACTTTTTGTAAAAAACCAGCTGCTTTAGCGAGAGCCTTCAATTCTTTATTAGTACTTCATGAAGTTAATATGATTGTAACATCAAATCTTAATAGTGAATATGACATAGGAAAGCTTTTCTTTAGTTCGTTGGGTTCTGTCTGTACGATATCTGATTGTATATTAAGAAAACTGCGAGGATTTTTTATGGTTATTTCACTTGACTGCACAAAACTTGAACTATTAGGAGAGGCACTTGACAAGTCTTCATCAGGTAAACCTAAAGAAAAGCTTAGTGTTTCTAACCGGAAAAAGAAGGGACGAAATCGCAAAACTAAAAAGCAAAATCCTGTCTCAAAGACATGCACAGGTGATATTTCACATGAAAATCCACTCAAGGTACTAAAATTTATTTAAAGAGATGGCTCGAATAGTTTTATCACATTTATGCTACCATTTGCAATTCTGTTTTGTTCCATTTGATATTTCAGGACACTGATTGTAAAGGGGATAATAAAAAGAAGACCGATTTAGTGGGATTCAGGGAACTTCCTGCTGTTTGTATGGGGAAGGAGATTGCCATGGAGTGCTCATCATCAACTGTAAAAATGGTTGCAAAACTTTTTTCTTTAATCTAATTTATATTTCTTATAGATATAAATAATTTTTAACACGGAACTTATCATCAGGATCACACCCAAGGATTGGATGTTGGCACAGTAAAAGTACGGACCACTTCAAAAAGAAGTAGAAAAGAGAAAAATAAAAGTAAAAACATTGTCGTTGATAGTGCAGGTGAAAAGTCTCATAAATCAATTATGCATGCTGCCTCCACCACTGTTGTTTCTGAAGGTGAGGTGGCAATATGTGATAGGTTTTTGAATAGTTCTACCATTCAGAATGTCAAAAATGACAATTCAATTGGTAATGACATCATTACTTCAAATTCAAGCCTTTGTAGTAATCTTAGTGGGCTTACTAAGGAGAACAGTTCTACCGGGAAAGTTGAAGGAGAGACTGAAGATCTTGCTGAAACTGGCAATAGTTTAGGGCCTCAGTATTGCTTATTATCAGATGAAAGGAAAACTTTATGTTCTGGATTAGGTACTTTTACTTGTGATTTAGATTGTAATGCTGCTATAACTCCTCCTGTACCTGCATTGAAACAAGGTAGCTTCTTTGGCAAGGAAGATACCTGTCATTTGAACTCATTGCGTGTTGCCAAAGCTGATATAAAGTCGACTGCTCCTGACAAACCAATTAGAGAGGTTAATGTAAAAGAATTTGGGCTGTTGAATGAGCACGATAGATGTCTATTTGAAAGTAGAAATTCAGCTTTCTCAAAGTGCAGTCCATATGAGTGGCCTGGCGTACCTTCCATCTATTTTCCATCTTTTAATTCACACCTCCCTCCTGCCACAGATAGATTACATCTGGATGTTGGGCGCAATTGGCACAATCACTTCTGCCATCCATTTGTTCCCACATTACAGCAGGCAAGAAATCCTTCTATTGAAGGTGGATGCAACCCAATCCTTTCTCGTCCAATTCCTATGAGTTTCGACTGGCCCCCAGTCTTCCGAGGAGGCATGACCCCATCACCAAACTTTAAGTATGACTCTGGTTTTATATCTAGGAAGCAATGCACCTTTTCAAAAGGATTGGCTGTTCACAGCATGCAGGTTGATGCAACTGCTCCTGATGATGAAAGAAAAAAATATTCTGGGGATGCATGGGATTTACCTGACCTAACAAACACAATGGAACTAGCAGATGAATTTGACAATCACTGCTTATCTGAGGAAGAGTATGAGGTTCATGCTGTTTCTGGTATAGATTATAATCAATATTTTGGTGGAGGCGTAATGTACTGGAACCCTTCTGATTATCCGGGAAAAGGTTTCTCCAGGCCTCCCTCACTTAGCTCTGATGACAGTTTATGGGCTTTGCGTGATGCTGACATGAATAGAACTGTGGATGATATGGTTGCTTGCACATCTTCGTATAGTACAAATGGTTTAACGTCACCCACTGCTGCTGCATTTTGTTCTCCTTTTGATCCTGTAGGGACTGGGACCCAGACTGTTGGTTACATGATGTCAGGTAATGAAGTACCTGGAAAGATATTGCATTCTCCTTCAGTTACTGATCCAGCAGTGGATGAAGATACTTCTGGTTCATTGGGTAATAGTTTACCTGGAGAAGTTGAAGGAAAAGCAGGCGATTCACATCCATATCCCATTCTACGGCCAATAATTATTCCTAACTTGTCAAGGGAAAGGTTTGATCATAAAAGTCCCTGTGTTCCTCCCACCAGGCGGGAGCAGCCTCGCATCAAGCGGCCACCATCACCTGTTGTGCTTTGTGTACCACGTGCACCACGTCCACCTCCTCCTTCTCCTGTGAGTGACTCCAGGAAACACAGGGGTTTTCCTACGGTTAGATCTGGTAGTTCCAGCCCAAGGCACTGGGGGATGAGAGGCTGGTATCATGATGGGAGTAATTTGGAGGAAACTTGTTTAAGAATGGACAGTGCTGAAGTTGTGTGGCCTTGGAGAAGTAATAATCTTGCAGTACGACCTTTGATTCAGCCTTTACCTGCTGCCTTGCTGCAGGACCGACTGATTGCATTGTCACAGATAGCACGTGACCAGGAACATGTAAGAAAGATCCTTACATAAGTCTGATTTAGTATGTATATGTTGGTTTGACTGTGGGTTTTCAAATATGCAGCCAGATGTCACCTTTCCCTTGCAACCTCCCGAGTTACAAAGCTGTTCTGCACAGAGTGCAGCTTTATCTGTGATGCATGGCATTCTCCATGATGAGATTGACTCTTTCTGTAAACAGGTACTGGGCTTATTTGTTGATAATGTTATTAAACATGCTTTCTCACTTCTCACACTCCGCTGGAAGCGAGTGGATAACATTCTGTCCATTACAGCCTTTTTTCTCCTGCATGATCCATACTTTGAACTTCACATAGCTTGTTTTAATATCTTTATCCTTAGTTTTTTTATCAGTTTTATATTTGCATTCCAGTCCTTTATTAAAATCTTTACAAATAGAATTGCTATTGAATTTGTAGAAACCTTGTATTTCTTGATATCATCACCAGAAGACAAAAGAAGCTAATCATGTCGCTTATAATTTTTATAATGGAATCCAGGTTGCTGCAGAAAATATGGCCAGGAGGCCTTACATTAATTGGGCTGTCAAAAGAGTAACCCGATTTCTGCAGGTTCTGTGGCCCAGATCCCGGACAAACATATTTGGTTCAAATGCAACTGGTATGTCCCTTCCAACAAGTGATGTTGACCTTGTGGTTTGTCTACCTCCAGTGAGAAACCTGGTAAATTTTATAACTTTTTACATGTTTGTGTACTTGGCATCTCATTATTCTGACAGATTAACATTCTCTTTGTTTAACTTTAATAAAAAAAATCCAGGAGCCTATTAAAGAAGCTGGAATACTGGAAGGTCGTAATGGGATTAAGGAAACATGTCTTCAGGTATATATTGCAATAAATGAGGCCCTTTTTGCTCCCTGCACTTTTGACTCTCCATCTACTTGATGTCAATGTTGTTAAATGGAAGTGTCATGTCCATCATTGTGGAATGGCGAGGGGAATTTTGCTAGCTTCCATATTCAATTTGAAAAGGGGGGCTTGCTATTGCTAGGCTGCAGTGGCTTGTTTAAACGGCATAATTTTGGCCCTCTGCATATTCCACCACCTGGCATTGATTACTTAGCCTGTTGTGTGTGTGTGCACATCTACATTAATAAGATTAATATAGGATTTTGAGTTTTGACACTTGCCATGAATATATGAAGTGCACTTTAATATAAAATAATCCGCTCTTGCCTGCTTATTGTCTTGTTTTTTTTCTCTTTCAAATTTTACAAACTGGTTTATTTTATTTGGAAGAACTAGAAATAACATGCGATGATTAAAAATAAACATATTGGTATGATAGTAGTTGGTGGTTAGGACCTTTATATTCTGGAATTGAGAAATAGAATGTGTTGCTTTTCCCCTCAATCTTCCTGCACTATACAGATCTTTTGAATTGATCTTTCCGATTCTGTTTGGATGATATTTATTTGATCGCATTTAAAAATAATTTCTTATGGTGTTGTTTATTCTTGTCTGAAATTGACTTTTAATTTCCAGTTTCATCAATGTACAATTTTGATCCCAATATTTAATTGCAAGTGCTCCTGATTTTAAAAATTAAGTTATTCTGGTCCATTGCTTTTGCTAATACATTATCCAATATTTAGCAAAAAATGTTAGCATGCCTGTCAGTGATAATGATGTTAGTTACTTTTTCTCGCAAAATAATAATTGCCATGTTTAATAATAAGCTTTAACATCTCTTATCAATGAAAACATGTTAAACATTTTGTCACCAATCAGATGATATAATAATGTTGGACCATATTTGGTTATTTTTGGCAAACTGGAGGACCAAATGTGCTATTAAATTCTTATAGGAACCAAAATTACACATTGGTTAAACTATGGTGATAAGAAGTGGATTTAAACCTTTATTCTTTCTTTCTTTATGACGAAACAATATAGAGATTTCTGCTTTCTAGTGTGTATGTATATTTTGGCAATAGTAATACCAAGAACAATGTTGTTCAGTATATCAGACAATTGATGCTATTATATTTATGTGGCAGCATGCAGCTAGGTATCTTGCCAATCAGGATTGGGTGAAAAATGATTCTCTGAAAACAGTGGAAAATACAGCTGTAATACCTACCTCTCTTCTTTCTTAATCTGTTATTATCTATACTTAATAAGTGTACTCTTTTGATTTCTGGCCAGGTAACATTCTGTATCTTTTTTCTATCAGATTCCTATTATTATGCTTGTGGTGGAAGTACCTCAGGATGTTATTGTTACCACATCAGCTCCTATGATACAGTCATTAAATGAAGACCCACATCGTACTCCAGGTGAACATGGTAATGACAATAATTCTGATACCATCCAGTTAGAAGATTTGGGCACCCAAATGAAATTTGATGCTTTGAAATCGAAATCAGTTCGTCTGGACATTAGCTTTAAGACCCCTTCGCATACTGGACTCCAGACTACAGAAATGGTGATTTCCTAATGTCTATATGGTTTTTAATTACATAATCTAATCTTGTTTCAGTGGTTATATATGTTTTTCCCCTATTGGAACATTTACAAAAGCTCAATTAGGAAGTTTGAATATTTTCTTTGAAGTTAATTGACTCAAACATGCTAGTTTGTTTCAAAAATACATTTGTTTTTTTATTAATTTTTTTTTCTTAAATTTATATATTAATCCCAAGAGGTGTTAGGATTGCTCTGTTACATAAGTAGAATGCAGAATTGGATACCTACCAGTGAAGTGGTTCACTTATTTTAACTTTTTTAATGAGGAGAAATGTAACAAACAGTGCTTATTTGTACAAGGTCTTAAATTAGGGTGGGTTGTTAGGATTGCTCTGTTACCCAAGTAGAATGCAGAATTGGATACTACCAATGAAGTGGTCCATTTATTTTAACTTTTTTAATGAGGAAAAATGTAACTAAAAGTACTGAAAAGAAGGTTGTTACCATATTTATACAGAGTCTTAATGTATATCTTATGTTTTCCTCCTGTACTTCCTCCCTGGAATAATTCTTTTAGATATTTCAGCTTGATATATCACAATAAATTAGATGAAGAGTCTCAGATCTGAATAAGTCCAATGGTATGAATTGTTGATATCCAATGGTCTATCAACAAAATCAATTTTTTTAGTGAATGAGTCGTGGTTGTATATTCAGCTTTGATAATGTACTTGAGGTCAAATGTATCATGTGATTCTTTAATTTTGCTTCCTGTAGGTTAAGGAGTTGACAGAGCAATTTCCTGCTGCTACACCTCTTGCTCTGGTACTAAAACAATTTTTGTCTGATCGGAGCCTTGATCAATCCTACTCTGGTGGCTTAAGTTCCTACTGTTTGGTATGCATGATTACTTCCTTAGCCAATTTTCATTTCTCAATGAATTATACAAGTCCCTTTTGTACTGTAGTAGTAATCTTGTCCTCAGTAGTCTAGTGATGATCAAATGGAAAAAGTGAAAAAAAAAAAGATTTTACACAGTTTCTATGGGAAACTGTTCTTTAGATTCACTTTCCTTTTGAAATTGAGGTGGAAGTTGTGTTGGAAACAATTTGTTTTGGCAACTAAGTTTCTTGAAAAATTGTAGTCTGGATCTGCTAAAACCACATTTGTTTTTATTTTGCATGCAGGTCTTACTAATTATACGATTTCTTCAGCATGAGCATCATCTTGGCCGGCCGATCAACCAAGTAAACTCTAATCATTCTTGTTATTTAAGTCTGTATTTGTGGATAGACTTGGAGGACTAATAGTATTTTTCTATCATCATCTGAACTATTCTGAAACTAGGGTAGAATAGCATGCCACAATTTAAAGCGATTAAAAAAAAAATCATATTTTACTCTTTATTTTTCTTTTAATCAATGAGGATTTAGTATAAAAGAACTAAGCTAGCTATGGAGGGCTGTTATTCTTAATCCTCTGCTCCTTTATTATTTCAGATATTTTACGGCTAATAAATAAACTTTCATTTTCTGGCAGAACTATGGAAGCCTTCTGATGGATTTTCTTTACTTTTTTGGGTGAGAGAACTAGACTTAAATATATATTTATAGTTGCTACTAGAGACGACTTGTATAATTGTATTTTTGTTAGAATTCAATTCAATGGATTTTTCTTTTAGGAATGTGTTTGATCCTCGGCAAATGCGAATATCAGTTCAGGGAAGTGGACTTTATATAAAGAGAGAAAGAGGTTGTAGGTAATATGGACACCAAACTTTCTATCTACAGTGTGATTATCATTCCTTTTCCTACAGCCAAATGAAAATTATCTTATTTGCAGCATTGATCCAATTCACATAGATGATCCTCTTTTCCCAACTAATAATGTGGGGAGGAATTGCTTCCGAATTCATCAATGTATTAAGGTATTTATTACCAGTAACTTTTCCATATTTCAGTTGTCATACTTGGCCTTGCAATGCCATGACAAAAGGAGAAAGAAACCTGTGATTGATATTATCCACAATCTGTTAAACTAAATTTTTCATGCTTTTGGCAGTAAAGCAGTTTATAGTGTCTTTATTAACCAATCAAGCTGTCTACAAATTTTTCTGCAATGATGTTCCTGAAAGGCCTGAGGATGACGAATGTACTTTGAATAACCATGTGGGATGTGTCAGTTTGTTATTTTCTTAGAGGAAATGTATAAATGATTGTTGAAAGTTGCGGTTGAAGGACAAATTTGGTTAAGGTCTAGCAAGCAAGCTTCGTAAATTTACTATACAAAATTAGCTTCTAAGGTGAGAGTTGTTTGAGCTTTATAAGCTGAATATAAGTCATGTCTTTAGTTGATGTGAACTTAAAGACACCCTAAAAATTGTCTATGGCGGGCCAAGGGTACAAAATAATTGACATTAAAAGATTAAGTTGCAGTGTACCCACAAGGTGTGACAGAAGTGGCAAGTAGCTCGGACCCATTAAGCATATGATAACCACCATAAGGCGGCTTGTATTTGTTGGACTCCATTGGTTACATTTATGATATTTTTCTGAGTACTTAAGTTTTAACTTGATATGTTCATCGAAATCATTGCATATTATTGACAATTTATGGTTTCATCCTGAAGTTGATCCAATCACCTAATATTGAACTAAAACAAGATTCTTGAATTTATTTATGTTTGTATTGATTGCGTTGGTTTTATTTAAGAATTATGCTTTGATGAATCTGGCTTTTCTGGTAGTATTTCTCAAAAGTTATAATATTGGTGCAGGCATTTTCAGAAGCGTACTCTGTTCTTGAAAATGAACTCAAATTCCTAAGTAGTGATGGTGAATCAAGTTCCAGGCCACCTTACAGACTGCTTCCAAAAATCATTCCGAGTCTTGATACATCATAAGATTCTCACTACATGAAGACTGAAAAGTTATTTTTTCTAAAGGTATGGTTCAAGTCACCTTGGTGACACTTATTAAAATGTTTTTAATTTTATTTTACTTCATCTTAATCTAGATCTCATATGCCTTCATTACAGCAGGGGAAGTGTTCCCCTCATTCCTCTCAACCAAAAATTTTGCCACTTGAATTTGGGATGAGAGGGATATGAATACTCTTTTAGTTAAGGAAAATTATTCATACACAGCCAGTATTTCACTCATGTTTTATTTTATGCCAGTCAATAGTGTTAACATGCATATATTTTCTTTGCAAGTCAGTAATTGATTTCCCATTGTTACTAGCCTGATAACTTGGCAATACTAGATTACCCAAGATCTGTACATTTTTAACTAGTGTCAAGTGTGAAATAATGGGAGTGGGTGTACGCCCTTCTCTATAGTGTTACCTCACAAGATAAGTAAGTATGCCTCACACTGGCTGGCAGGGTGAATCAAAGCTCTATTTGTTGCATCTGTTATGTTTTTTCTTTCCAATGGCTTGTATGAAAGCTTATAAGGAACTTGATCTTCTGAGAAGAATTATTAAATCAACGAGTAAGTCCTTTGGATTGTATAGCATGTTCATAAAAGGTAAGAGTACATTCAATATTGTTGACCCTGTGCTTCAGGATGTTTGGATTCTTGACTCAAGAACAACTAATCACATGGCTTTGTTTCTTGTGCTATTCAATTCATACTTCAAAATGACTTGAAAACAACTCATTAAAGTTGCAAATGCTGATAGTGGATCCATATGCGTTTTTGGATGTATAACTTTAGAATCATCTATTGTATTAAAAGATGTTTTATACGTCCCATAATTGGCCAATAGTCTTGTATTGGTATAAAAACTCACAAAAGATTTGAATTGTTCAATAACGCTTTTTCTTCTATCTGTTCTGTCAGGAAGACGATTGTAATTGTTAAGGAGTAAAGTGAGTTATATCTTTGGATTCCAATGACCAAAATAAAACAGAGGTCTTAAGCCAACAAACATTAAAAAGATGGGCAAGTTCCCAAATAGGATTTCATCATAAAAGACTTGGACATCTCTCATTTAACCTTATCAAATCTTTGTTCCCTTGTTTGTTTACCGAAGAGTTTATTAAGTCTTTAAAAAGTGATAAGTGTCAAAGCATCATTGTGCATCCTATCCCACTTGAGGTAAAAGGAGTAATTTCCCACTTGGTTTAATTCACTCTAATGTTTGGGACTTGTTTTAGAATCTACTTTTGGAGTAAAATGGTTTGTTACTTATATTGAGGATTGAACTCATGTCACATAAACATACACTTTAAAATATATTAGAGGTCTTTGAAATTTTTATTAATTTTTCCATCTTGTCCAAAATCAATTTGAAAAAAGCATCAAACGAGTTAGATTTGATAGTGGCACTAAATATGTGAATCATGAATTCTCCAAATTTTTATCTCATAATGGTATTGTTTATGAAGAATGGGGTTGCAAAAGTGTAGAATTGTTGTCTTTTAGAAATAGCTAGAACCATCCTTTTAGAAGTTTGTTCCCAAAACCTACTAAGAAGAAGTTGTGTTAAGTGTCATATTCTTCATCAAGTTTCCTACTCATGTCTTAAATAACATTAATCCTATTGGGTCTCTATTGTCTTTTGTTTCCTCTTCTCCTTTAGTATTAAGTCTACAGTATCGAGTCTTTGGATGTGTTTTTTTTTTGTTCACTCTCAATCCTACTAATCACAATAAATTAGATCCTAAACCCTTAAAATTGCAATTATTTGTTATTCTTCTAACAAAAAGGGTACAAATCATTAAACACAATCTTCTTTTTGTTAGTCCTTCGCTTTAGGGGGAGAAAAGTCCTCCATCCTGTCATTATCATATATGTCTTAGTAGGATGCTCAAGATCTAAGTGATGAAGCTAACTCAAATAGGATTGAACTAACCTAATATGAGGAAGACTATTTTTTTGACAAAAAATACCTAAGAACCTACATTGACTCTAGATCATGAGAAAGAAGAGTTACGTGACTCGGTGGTGGGGATCCCTGAAGATAACAATAAGGAGATAAGTGTTATTGAGAATTTACCTATTATATTTCGTTGAAGAATCCACATCGGCTATAGATAAGGTCAAATTATACTATATTAGTATGTGCAAACCTCACTTTACAAGCGGATTTTTTATAGGGTTGAGTTGAATTTGAAGTCTTCTTTCTTAAGATGGTATCATAACCATTTAGAGCCTATCTTAGTCAAGTTTGTTGGGCCTTGTGTTACCCTCTATCGGGTTCCCCCCTAGTTCCTTGCTTGAGATGTTCAATGGTCGACATGATGTTGCGTGTTAAGGGGTCTACATCGACTAGACATAAGGCTAAATTATACTATATAAGTACAAACCTCATTCTTACAATCCAATTTTGTAGAATTGAGTTAGGTTTAAAGTCCGCTTAAGAATATTGATTAAAGGAAAAATATTGTTTTAAATATCTTTTTGGCCAATATGTTTGCTTCTTCCATGTTTTCAAAGTTTCTGTTTAATATTTGGCTAAGCAAGCTAAGCCCCAAATAGAGGCTTGCGTAGCCAGCCTTGATGCAGCAATAACCTTGCTTCCTCTGATCCATGTTCCTTGAATTATCCTTTGTTTTGCTAACCTTTCTGTACCAAGACCTAGCAAAAGAGTTTTAAGATGTTAGACGTGGCAATGAAAAATATAGTTAGTCTCTGTTTTCCTATAATTGTAAAAACTTAGAAAACTGAAAAATCAAGTTAAAAAGTGCTTAAATTAATATTATGCTTGACAAATTAAGTACAAAGAACACTTCTCAATGTGTAATGAATATTTACTAAAGTCAAAAACTACAGGAATCACCCTATTTGATTGAATGGGAGTCTAGTATGCCAATAGGTTAGTAAGAACCTAATTCAAGTTCATGGAAAATATATTTGAGCTTCTTAGTCTCCAGATGAAATGCTAATGTTTTCTCTTCTACTTTGTTAAGTATAAACATTCCTCGTAGAATGTTATATTTAGATTTTGTGCATGTAGGTTCTCTTGCAGTATTTAATATGATTCTGAGCTGAGTGTATTATTTCCAAGTTATTTTTAATTCTGCATTCTTTAATTAAAAATGAACGTTTTAGTAAAATTTCTCTGTTAAGCAGGTTCCTGGCTTGAGCAATGTTGTCCGTGCCAAAAAAATGATTTCATTCTGGTCAAGCAGAGTATGCATGGAAGATGATCACACATCTCGCAGGACAAATGGAATATCTTGAAGTTGGACAATGCAATATTTGTCATGCCTTGACATCCGAGCCCTGGTTATGTCAACTTCCAAGAAATGGATTAAAACTTTATCCTAGATATTGTGGTACTGATGGAGGGTGGTTAATCGTCGGTCTGCTTTATCATCTCGATTGGTTTAAGCTACATTATGCTCAGTCATTGTTTCAACTGACTTCTGTCAGGCATATTGCAAAATTGTATGCAGATTTCTTTAGTTGGAAGTAGTTTCTGCATCATTTACTTTTAAATATTTTGTCTTTTAATATTTAACATTTTCTTAGTTGATTTGAGGAGGCAAAGGTGGTAATTTGATGCTCAAGATTCATCTTCGAGTTGGCATTGTCGCCTAAAGAACTGCAAAGCCAGGCAAGTTTTCTCCGCTCCAGAATCTACATGAACGCTATAATTTTTTTTTGGTATCTTTTGATTGTTATTTTACCTTTTGTATTTGCTGATATAAGCATCTATCCTTAAATCTGCTTCCAACATTTGATTTCTTTAGTATTTATATACTTTCTTAGGAGTTATTTGGAAAGCTAGAGGGTCTTTCCTTTAGGTTTTTTGTTTGATATTTGATATCTCTTTTTCCTTTTTAACATCAAAATGTGCAGTTTTTGGATACATTAGAAATTCCTCATATCAACTGTCTTGCAAAGTAACTGGATTTTCTTATTGTTAAGGCTAAATAATCCATGAAATTATTCATTGTTTTGCAACTGATCGGAATAAAGATCTTATTATTGTGTGAAAATTTATAAAATGGTATTATCTTTATTTTATTTATTTTTTGCTGCTCTGTACTTAAGATTTCTAAGTTTTGGTGCAGTGGTAATGTTTTTTCTAAATGATGATTATGGATTCACGTTGCGGAAACAGCCTCTCATATAATGGAGCAGAGAATTTTTACCTGTGAACCTGTTAGATCCTCAAATGGGTTGTGGGCCGGAAAGAAATACGGGCTTAACAATTGTCTCGTGGGTCCGAATATCGAAGGTTTACACAAGAAGAAAGACCAAGAGGAACAGTTAGTTACTGATTAGTGGACTGTGATGAAAAGGAGGGGCGTGAGAAGGGGGAATCTCAGTGTATCATTCTGTTATGTAAATCCGTAAACCTGCTCGTGCTGCGGAAAAAAATCATTGAGTTCACTGGTAATGTAATTTTCTGTTGTATACTACATTACATTACCCCTGCCTTTTGGATTGTGTACAAGGAGGAACTTTGTTTTATCTTTTTGCTTTGTTTTTCACTTCTACCTTTCTATAATTACAGGTTGTTTCTGCTGCATAAGCAGAGGATGGAACATGGAAGCAACCGTGGAACAAGTTGGACGTACTAGATGGTTTCAGAAATGTGCTAGTGCATCAAATAATTGTTACCTTGTTTGGTAAGGATTGGAGTTGGAGATATAATTTTATATTTTTCAAATCTCCCAGAAGTTGACAAAAGAAAGCAAATACATTTCTGACTTCTTGGAGATAACATGCGTATCTCTTCATAAGGAAGTCTTGTAATGAATGGTTTCAAATTACACATCATTTAGTCTTTTCTAAAACTAAAGAACTTCAAAATGATGCTGAGAGAAAGATTCAATTAGTGTGCAGGGTCTATTTTAATTGTTGAACAGAAACACATTTCATTATATCGTCTAATCAATTAATGTAAAAATCGAAAATGAGAACGTAAAACAGGATAGAATAGAGGACGAAAATCATACACAACTTAGTGGTTTGACTATAATGAATCTGGGTTTATAACAGAGTCATCAATTTCCCTTGAAGTATATGAGAATTGTGTATCCCATAAAGAAAATGCCACGACCATTTTGTAGAAAAAATGAAACTTATGTATTTTTTCTTGAAATTAATTCCTTAATTTAAAATAATATTTAATTTCTAAAAATGTATTTTTTTGGATAGTTAAAAATGCAGAAAAATTAGCTTGAAGAAAAAGGTAAAGAATGAGAGCTTAATTTGTTTATTGCCGTGGTAAGAAAAGTGTAATTAATGATAAAAAAAATATCATGGTATGCTTTATTTCCTTATCACTTTACTTTTTGTAGGATGAATGTAGGATGAAGATTACTCAAATTGCCTTTTTTTTATATATTACACTACTTTAATAGTGGAACCCAGGTAAAATTCTTATTATTATTGTAAAATATATAAATAAAAATATTTAATTTATGAATAAATTATACTTACTTTTACTAATTATTTCCAATTTTTTTAAAATAAACACTCTCAGCTCTTATATTTTTAATAAAAGGAAATTCATACCTTATTTCATTGCGTAAATAGTTACCTCAGTACAATAAATTTAAAATAATCATAGTACACAATTTATTTGCACTCCTTGATGATTGAGACAATTGAGTATGTATTTTGTCTTCAATTTCACCCTATTACACTAGAACTAGTAGCTAAATTTCACAACATAGTTGCTAAGTTTCACACTTGGAGTCTTTTTATCAAACACACTGCTTTGGAAATTTTGTAGTTCTTTATTCTTTAAAAATTGGATCTGGCTATTCTTTTCCTATTTTCTGCTTTTGAATTTGTTCATATACTAAGCTAACTATGTACATTCTTACATATCCTTCTCTCCAACGCCTTCTATCCTCTTTATTTAAAATTATATTTTCCTTGTATATGTAAAATATCAATTCCCACAACAAGCTTTGTTAGAGTAATATTTAACAGACCTTACGAATTTTGATTAAATGTTGTTAAACAAAGTGCAAATATGAATATGTTTCATCTATTAGACGATGGTTGTTAAATATATTATATAAGACGCAGAGTATTTCATCTAACAGTTTCGTCTGACAAATTATATAACTCGTGTGTTCTCTTGTTTTATTTGATAAGCAAAGTATTTGTTAGAGGATATACGCATAGTTTCTAAGCTAACATTGTACCTAACGAAAATCATCATGAGTTTGTTTTGCACATAATGTTCTTGATGTAATATGAAAAAACAAAATAAAATGTATTTTCTTCGTGGCTTTAGCGTTGCAAAAGTGAATTAATCATCCCTAGTTTTAGTATATTTCATTTTTATTTTTTTTGGACATAAGTCTAGGGAAGAGAAGTGTTTTCGTAATCTCTTCTTACCACACTTTCTGTATTATACTCATTTTCATAACTTTAGATGAATAAAAATATGTGTGAATTCTTATCTTGAGTGTGTCATATAAGTGTGAATCACTTCTTCCTTTGCCTATACTAGAGTCATGCTTCTTAGGTTATCTCTTGTGTGACGCATTAAGGATTCATCAAAATTTAGGAAGTAAAATTTTTTTTCTCTTGTGGTTTCTTATCTGGTGAGCTAGGTCGTAAGTAACATTATCCATACTTGTTTATCTCATACATTGAAATGATGTAAGGTTCTTCCTAATTCTAATATTCTTGATTCTTATCTTGTGGGTTAGGTCATAAGTGACGAATCACCATTTTGCTTATCTCACGGGGAGTTTGAGTGGCATAAGTTGTTGTTTTAAACTTTAATATTATTTTGATGTTGTTGAATTAATAGAGGGCTAAGTTCAAGGAGGTTAAATTGTATTTAGGTAGATTTTCGCATTGTTTTTCAAAACAACATATTGATATTTTTAAAAGAACACTTATTCAAAAAAAAGAAATGGTTTTCATAAAAAACAATTGATAAAAAAAATTCTAAGCATACAATTCTTAAGGAACAAATCTGTAAATCATTACACTTAGAAAATGTTTAAATCTGTTTTAAGAAATAATTTCAAAAAAAAAATCAACAAATTATATTTGAAAACAACTTATTCTTTTTCTAGTTACAATAACAGAAAAAATATTAACATATTAAATTTGAAAACAACTGATTATTTTTATGGTTATAGAAAAAAATATTTCAACTTTCTAAGAACAAATCCAGCAAATCCAAACACAGTTTTTAAAGAAATTTTCTTATTTAAAGAGCTTGTAAACCTATTAATGAATGCAATTGTATATAAATAGAATCAATACACAGTGTTCCACACACAGTTGCTTAGCACATTAGTTTTTTCAATTCACATAGTCAAACAGATCTGCAGATAAAAAATAATTGATTAGTTTTAGAAAAAATCGATTGATTTTAAACCAATAAGAACAATTATGCAGAAAAATAATGTGCAGTGATAAAGAAAACTTAAAGCACAACAAGATTTATACTGGTTCACTTAAAACATAGCTACATCCAGTCTCACCTCAGAAGATGAAATTCACTAAATCACCAAAAGAAAAGAGCAACAAAAACAATTATTGAACTCTACAAGAACCAACCACTCACTGCAACACCCTAATTACAGTTGTGATTCCCATAAAGAAACCCTATCTTGGCACTTACACACAAAATTATAGAACAGTAATGAAAAGCAATCAATTCACCTTAACTATGAACCAAGAAATACAAAGGGATCTCCCAATTCACAACTACACTTTGAAGAACCTTTTGCCTTTAATTGGATGATGAAATTTAGGTACCAAGAACACTCAAAGATCCACAAAGACCAATTCTTCAAAAAACAACTCACTCTTAATTCTCACAAATTGTAAAAGTGTATTTTGTGTAAGAAATTCTTGGAACCTTTTTCAAAAAACAATCTGACTCTTTTATAGAAGCTAAAACAAAAATAATTTTAAAACAGAAAAGGGTATTGTCAGTAAATGAAACCGTTGAAAAATAAAACAATTTGTTGATTTTACTCAAAACAAGTAATTTGTGTGAAAACTAGTTTTTCTTACAAAGAATGTATTTAAACTGAAAAAACTTAATATTTTTCATATTAAAATGTAGTTTTTCAGAGGTCATTGCGGAAAAAAAATCTAAAACATTTCAGTATTTTCAATCAACTGATTTGAAAGATAGCAAATTGAAAAAAATGTAATTTTCTAGAAAACAAAAAATTATAACCAGATGAAAATATTTTTAATCAATAGAAAACCTTTTTAACCAATTAAAAAACATTTTAACTAGTTGAAAAAATATTTTGTTCTTGGATCCTTCATCATTCGTAAAGGAAAAAGATAAATCAAGACAACCAAAATAAAACCTAAGCTACCTAGACACATAAGGTAGCAGGTCTTCACTCGAGACTTCAATCATGAATTTATCAAACAATTTGGAATCCTTGAGATGTCCAACATATTTTGTATATTCTTGAATCTTTTTGGTTTTAATGGCTTTCACAAAATATAAGATCACACGTTATCGAAGAATTCATCAAAGAATCATTTCAAGAATCATTCCAAGAATTCATTTAGGAATTCTTCCTAAAAGCTTGAGTTGAAAGATCCTCCAAACCCAGGCAACCCTCCCTTGCGTTCAAAGATCTCTCAAAGCACATGTCAACGTCAAATATCTCTTGAAGGATGTGTTAAAACTATTTCACATTAACATACATTTTGATGTGCCTCATGTCAATTCTGAAAGGTTAATTGCCTCGTATGGTCTTATGCTTTACTCCAGTTTGGTTAACGAGAATTGATAAGTCATGTCAGTTATCAAGATGTTAATGTATTTAATGTTTCATGGAATGTATTTAATACATCTCTACATTCATTTGTGAATCGTCGACAACCTAAAGATAAACATTTGAAGTGAAATTTTCTCAAATCCATATATAAAGAAATATTTCAAGTTTAAGAACATAAAAAAAGTTATCAATAGTTATCAAAACGATGTGAAATTTGTTGCTCAAAGCTTTCAATGACCCAAGCTTCATAAGAATATTGTTCATGTTCGTTTAACAAATTAGTGGAGTGTTCAAACATTGCATTTATCAAAATACGTGTTTTTTTTAGATCACTCCTTAACCATGAATGGCTAGTGTTTCCTTACTTTTCCTAAGCTATTTTAAATTGCATGTTATATAAAAAGCTATAACAAAAGTTTTTTAAAACATTTTTGACAAATCATCTATTATATTCAAAACTTACTTTTGACATCACTCCATTAGACCTAATTATATGAAATTTGCGAAATTTTTTTATACACAATTCAACCATCCCTTCTTGTATATCTTTACTTGTTTTCACAATTTTTCTATTAGAATAACTCTCCTTCAAAGGAATCTCCAATCCCATTAATTCCTTATCCATATCTCCGTGTTACTTGCCTCACAATCTTTTTGTTCTAGCACTTGGTAAACTTTTCTACCGAAGTATTTAGTTCTTTCTACTTGTGGATCCATAATTTTGTCATTAACCCATTTCATTTCTTACCTGTCTATGAATGTTATTATCAAACAAATTTGGCTGATTTTGTTCTTAACATACTTTTTCAAAATCTATCCAACAAATATGGGATTTTTTTTTTTAATTTCACCTAACAAATTTTTCCAACCTCCATATTGAGATATTAATATTGAAAATAGATAGATTGTCCTACTGAGTTTATAGCGTCCATCGTAATTTTTTCATAAGTGTTTGTTAGATCAAAGTTCAACAAATCTTATACTTGATTTTATTATATGCTTAACAACAAAGTATAAAATATGATTTAATAAGCATTAGGTATCGACAAATGCAAGTATTTCATTTGGCCAAACCAACGCAAGCGTTTTGTTTATATGTTTAGTTTGATAAGCTCTTGCTTGGACATACACTAGCACGCTTACTTCATTTGGTAAGATTTTGCTTGGACAGACATAAATGTTTATACTATATTTGATAAGGTTTTTCTTGGACAGAAGGAAGTGTTTGCACTTTGTCTAACAAACCTTTGCTTGGGTAGACAATAAGTCTGAAGCATTTCATCGCACATGTCAAATACATATAAATGTTTATTTTATGCATGGAAAGAATGTTTATCTCTTAGTTTCTTCCAAGAGAATCTTTCATTGAAGTGTCTACATAAAGATATCTTGAAGAACACACCAAAATTTGTTTGTTGTTCTATGGTAAACTCTATGCTTTACTATAGTTTGGAAAAAGGTTTCCTGACTTATGCCTGAGAAGTTGTACCATGTATCAAAAAGTTATGTAAAGAATATATATGCATTTAATGTTCCATGAAAACATTTAATGCATTTACGTACATGAACGTGTAGAAACATTAGATGTAGAAGACCTTACAACGTCTCTTAAAAGATTTGCAATAACTTTTTTCTTCTCAACATTTATATAAAGAAGACCTTTTTGAAAAAGTAAAACTAATGTCAAAGACAACAATCACTATGAAAATTACAAAGCTCTTGCAATATTTAGCAAACCTCTAGCTTTTAATTTGTGAGAAAAAATATTGTTGTGTTTTTTACAAACTTAAAAGAGTGTTTTTCATCTCATATCTATCTTAGGATGTTACCCTCTCTTTTAGTGAGTGAAACTTGTGATCATTTATATCACAACCTTTGTGTAAACAAAGATGTTTAGTCAGGAGTGGTTAGGTCAAAGAATACTTATTTGTTTATCCAAGAGTGACTAGTTCCAAAGAATACTCTATTACTTAGTCAGGGGTGGGTGTGTTCCAAAGAATACTCTATCTTAGCCATGAGTACTTGTGTTCCAAAGAATATTTGGTCTTGCGAGGAGTTATTGTGTTCCAAACAATATTTTGTGTTTAGCCAGGGGTGGTTGGGTCCAAATAATACTCGATGTTTAGCCATAAATGACTAGGCCAAATAACAATTGCCTTGTATCTTGCAGCGTTAGTCTACTAGTAAAGTTTGATCGTGTAAATCTCTCCCATATCTCATCATTTTTATATTTCATGTTATAATGTGCAACTAATCAAAGAAGAAAAATTTTGCAAAAAAATAGTTTTCAAAAAATATTTTTGACAGTGGGTCATCCAAACTTAAAGTTGTGTTTGACTATCTTCATCATACACTACTCTTATGAAAATTGCTTGACAATGCATTTTTTAAGTTAAAGCTTTGTTTGCTCATGTTTATAAAACAAAGCTTTGCAAAAATTTCAAAAATATTAAATACATAATTCAACCATTTATTCTTGTGCATTTCACTTTTTTTTCCGTACTGCCCCATTAAAGGCATACAAATCTCTCAATCCTAGCCCTCCATACTCCTTACCTAATGTATTTTACTTTTTTCCTCCTTACCTCTCCATAAGAATCTACTTTTTATTTAATTAACTTTTCTAACTATTGATTTTGGTATCTTGAAGAAGGAAATATAAAAATTGGGAGAGTTGTCATCAGAGAGTTTAGGAGGGCATTATCTACCTACAAAAGATAGAATTTTATGCTTTAGACGTGATAACTTCTAAAAACTCTTTGTACAATTGATTTTCCTGTCTTTTCTCTCCTTGGATTGACCCCTCTACACGACTGTCCCTTGATATTTGATTGAGAACTTCAACATCCTACGCTTTTACTTACTTTCCATAGCCTATTAGCCTTTAATGCTTTTAAAAATATCTAAGTTTTTATTTATGGATGTTAAAAGTGTTTTCTTAAATGGTTTTATTGAAGAATATTTTGTAAAATAACCCCCTAGTTTTGAAGATCCATCAAAATTAAACTACTTGTTTAAATTGAAAAGGACTCTATACAATTTTAAACAAGCTCCCAGAGGTTGGTACAACACACCAATTTTCTTCTTGAAAAATGGTTTTGTATTGATTCAACCTTATTTCGGAAAGAACCCAACCAGAACTTCAATAATGTATAAATTTATGTTGGTAATATCATTTTCAGTGCTACTAATGAAAGCCTTTGCAAGAATTTTTCTAAGCTAATTCAGGGTGAGTTTGAAATAAGCATGTTGAGTGAACTAAAGTTCCTCATAGGGCTTCAAATCAAATAGTAGGAAATTAGCATTATCATCCACTAGCATAAATATATTAATGAAATGTTGAAGAAGTGCAATATGTCAAACGCAAAGCCCATGAATATGCATATTTTTCACTCCTTTAGATAAAGATGGAAATTATGAGGTATTATTTCATTCTCATGTTATAGACTTCTGATGTATTTATCTAGTACCCTGATGATGTTTAGTATCAACCTTTAAAGTTGAAGCAGGTTGGCAACAACAGTAGTCATAAACTAAGGTATGAACCAAAATTTTAAATGCTATTTTTTTCTACTTCAATATGGATACCTAAATCCAACAATACTACCTAAAACCTTGACAGATAATCATTAGCATAATAAACTTTCAAAAACCAAGTCTTATTTTACAGTTCACCATATCTTTTCACTCTTTAGAACTTGTTTGCTAATAGAAATGCTCAGCGTAACATTAAAATTTTTCTTCACGCGTGTGTGTGATAACTTATAACTGTGATCGACATAAATCTCTTTTCAGTCAAACTGCTGTGAACTAAGTATAAATCTCTTTTCCGTCAAACTGCAATATGGTTTTTCACCCAAAGGAGTTTTCGCAAATTGCAGTGACTGGATGGATTTCTGGCACATCCTAACATAGAATTAACTAGCAAAATCCATACACAATTCAAATCCCAACAAAATAAGTAACATTGTTCCAAACCATTGAACCCCAAAATGAAAAAAAATTGAAGTACCAGAGAACGCTTGAGTATTCTTTAGTCCAACCAACCGATGAGAGCTACATATTCTGAAGGTATTTTTAGTCATATAAAAGATTGAGTGGCCAAGGGTATCACACCTGAACCATCTTAGGGAAATTTCACAGCTGTTGTTTAGTTTCAGAACCCTCTCCACTTTTGGTGCTGACACTTGAACCTGCCTTAGCTTTTGACCTCAGTGGGACAGGTAACAGTTTTTGTTTCACCTCAGATGTGGTTGCAGGTACCTCAGCAGTCACGGCAAGATCAGTTTCTATTTCGCCAGAAGGATTTCCCATGCCAACATGAGCTTTGAATTTTGACACTTGAGTCTGCAACAACTGGGGTTCAAATCTTGGTCCAGACATAGATGTGGGTTCCGCAAGTACCTCAGCATCCACTGCCAGCACAGTTTTTGTTTGGCCGGAAGGATCTTCATTCTCAACATGAGCTTGGACTTCCGATGGCTGTGTCTGCAATAACTGTGGTGTAGAACTTGGTCCAGGCAGAGATGTGAGTAGTGGTATGTCAGCAGGCAAGGCGCCTCCCACCGATTCTCTTAGTGTAGCTTGTGTTTTAGATAGTACAATCGCGAGGAGCTCAGCAAAAAGTGCACCATTACCTCGTTGGGTTTGATCATTATTTTCACCAGATGCAGCCTGCCTGAGACTGGCAACTCTATTACTAAGAAGTAGTACTCTACTTATGTGAGCTAACCCTCCCATATGTTTGATGTAAGCAGCTGTTGACTTACCTTTAACATGGCAAAACTCACATTTAAAAGGCACTTTGACCTGTCCCTTCTTACGACCTTGTTTTTTTGCTTTCAACTGGGCATTCATGCCATGGGAAAGATTTAGTCCCTGTGGATTATCAAAAGCAGCAAACCACGCTTATAGATCCATCTACAAAACTAACTATGAACATTGAAATACAACTCCTACATACAATCAAAAAATTGAACCCTGCATAAGCGATAAAAGGGCCAAATTATAACCAGTGTTTGTTATATGAAGATATGGAGATACCTTTTTAGTCTTCTTCATTGTAGAGGGAGGCACAATATCTCCTTTTTCTTTTTCTTCTTTTTTGCTCTCCTTCACCTGTTTTTTCGTCTGCCTCTTCCGCTTCTTCGAACTCCCACCTTGGTTGGAGGCGTTTGGATGGGAAGCACTTTTGTCGTCAGTGATGGATCGTTGTTTAGATAGGGATTGGGCTTTGGGGGTGGCACAGGTAACAGAATCGGGAACGGAGGGAGAAGACATGGCGGCGTAGAGAGACAGAGATAGAGACTTTGTGGGGATTGAAAGAGGAAACCGTCTTTGGTATCTTGCAATCTCAAGACCTAATTTTTGTTCTTTCTTCCTGGTTTTGTAGCTCACGATGGGATTTTAAGGTGGGATTGGAAGGTGGATTAATGGTAATATGGGAAACGTCAATTGAAAATAAAAATATATAATTTTGTTTCCTGAATGGGCAAAAAAGTTTTATATTATAATTTAATAGTTACAAAAGAATAAATTATATATATGTTTCTTTAATTATTTTAATATCTCACATTAACTTAGCCCATTCATGCGATCAGATGAATTTGGTAATTTCTTCCTAAACCATATCCATTCTAACCTAACCTGTACTCTATCATTTTTCTAAATTTCCAAAATTATCCTTATTTTGAATTTAAAAATATGGAATAATAAATATAATTTAAAAATATAAAAAAATATATTCTAGATAAAAAAATTCGGAATACAAAATTGAAAATGTATTCTGGATAAAAATTTCCAAAATTCAAAAATGCGTTCCAGATATCTAAATTCCGAATATTTCTGGATAAAAGCTTCTGAAAGTAATTTTTATTTACACCCTTCTTTTTTAAGGTTATTTTTGTCATTTTGGAAGGGTATTTTTGTCATTTAAATAACAGGTTGGGAGTATGTTGGAATTGATATGGTGCAAGGAGCATTTGTAGATGAAGTTTTTTCCATGGGCATCAAGTAGTGGAATGCTTCTTCCTACATCTCCACCCCTTCTTCTGCCACCCCATAAATTTTTTAAATTCCTAAATTACCCTTTAATAAAAAGATATAAAGAGAAAGCAATGTTTTCACACTTTGTTGTTGAGTGAAGAAGAAGGTTATTATGGTGGTGGTGGTGTTTACTATGGTTGGTGCGACTTCGTTCTTCATTTTCATGTGAGTTTTTCACTTCATGTCCTAAAATGCTTATCTTTTAGATTGGGTAATCCATGAGATCAACTGGTTATATAATTCGTAATGGTTAATGTGAAGGAATAATGTTTCAAATTATGTAAAAGGGAACTTAGTTCTGGATCCGGAATAATATTATGGATTATTCAATCTGGAAAAGAACATTATGTTCTGTATTAGGTAATCCATCTGAAACTAAGTTCCGTGTTATGTAATTCGAAAGACAACTCACATTTCCAGATTGCGTAATCCGATAATAATATTTTAAGTTATAATATGATTTATGGATTACCCAATCCAGAAGTCATTTTATGACTTAAAATATGACGTACAGATTACTCAATCTCTGGAAGCCATTTTTTACTTTCCAAATACCTTACGGATTACTCAATCCGGAAGGTATTTTTGTGGCTATCAAATGAGTTTTGGATTATACAATCTAAAAGGGAAATTGAATGTTATTTTTAATTTGTTGTGTGAATTTATGAAAATTAGAATAAAATGGAAATTTATGTTTTATTAATGAAGGTGGAAGTATGGACATGGAGGTTGGCCTAATTACAAAAAGATCCGATGAAGTAGAAATAATGCGTAGTATGGAAGAATTAATGGATTTTGTGAATCAACATGAATTAGTTGAAGGGGACTATGGTACACATTTTGCAACAGATGAGATGAATAACATTTCATTTTATTCATGTTTATTGCATTATAATTTGAAGAATTGATTTTGTAATCTTGTTAGAATAACTTTGTTTAGGTGTTTCCTTCACGATAAGACTTACTTGAATGGGTCCGTAGGGTTGGTTGTGGACTTGGTTTCGTTATTGTCATTATTACCTCTGACACAGCAAATGGAAAGTAAGGGAGAAAGACATATGTCTTGTTAGGCTATGAAGGGGGGTAGTTACAGAAAGTACAAGGATGGTTTGGAGGTTATTGTAACTAGTACTAGAAAATGTCACTGTCCCTTTAAATTGCGAGGTAAACCTATTGGAAAGGGTCAAGATTGGGTACTTAAGGTAATATGTGGTACTCATAACCATGATTTGTATGATACATTAGTTGGTCATTCATATGTAGGCACATTAAAAGCAAATGAACATTCCATGTTTGTTGATATGACTAAAAGCATGGTTAAGTCAGATAACATACTACGTACTTTGAAGGAGAATAACGAGGATAATATGACAACAATGAAGCAAGTATACAATGCAAGATACTCGTATGAGAGATCAGTTAGAAGACCAAGAACTAAATTAAAACAATTAATGATGTTGTTAGACTGTGACAACTATCTTCACTGGAGTACGTGTCATGAGTCTTCCAATGTTGTTAGTGATATTTTTTAGACTCATCCTGATGTTGTGAAACTTTTGAATGCATTTAACATTTTATTCTTGATAGATACGACTTACAAAACGAACAAATATCAACTGCCTTTGCTTGAGATTGTTGGTGCGACTTGTACATGTTTGTCCTTCTTTGTTGGTTTTGTGTTCTTATCTAGCGAGAAAGAAAAAACTTCATATGGGTACTAAACAATTTAGAGGGACACTTTTAACATCGCATGTGGGGCCTGAAGTCATTATTTATGATAAAGATCTTGTTTTGATGAATGCCATCAATATTGTGTTTCCTAAAGCAACAAATCTTTTTTTTTTGTTTCACATCAATAAGAATGACAAAGCAAAGTGTAAAATGTAGGTAGATTCTATCGAGGCTTGGCAAGTTGTGATGGATTCGTGGAGGATTGTCATTGATTGTACAGAGATTGTTAAATTTGATGAGTTTGTTAAAAATTTTGAAATTATTTGTTCATTGTGGCCATTACTTGTTGAATATGTGAAGAACACATGGATTATTCTACACAAAGAAAAGTTTGTGAAGTGTTGGACACATTCGTTAATGCATTTGGAAAATACAACATCAAACATGTATACCAAAATATGCCTTTACTTTGTTTAGAACGTGTATAACGTCTAATTATTTTATGTTTTATACTTATACAGGGTTGAATCACCTCATTGTTCTTTGAAACGAGTATTACAAAATAGCATGGAAGACGTGTGCTCGTGTTAGAATGCTATAAAACACGTTATTATAATTCAACATAACGAAATCAAGGTATAGATGAGTCTACATGTCATAGGAAACACATTCAATGTGAAGTTGTATTCCATGTTGGTTGGTTTTGTATCTAAACATGCTTTGATTCGAATTGCTAAAGAATTTGATCGGGTCAATGTTGTGGGTTTTGATAGTGAGCATTGTGGATGTGTACTTAGACGGACTCACAGATTATCATATGCTTGTGAGTTAGCTAGATATGCTATGAGTGTCATTCCACTTAATGAAGTTCATGTTATGTGGACTAGACTGAATTTTTCATATTTATCTGAATGTCATTCATCATCTGAGTTGTCAATTCAACAAGAATGGGATGTCATTCTATCCCGATTCAAACAGGTTGATATTTGTGGCAAAGTGACAATTAAAAACAAGTTGCGTGAAATTGTCTATCCGTACATTGTTAGAATGTGTGGCCAAAACAAGAAGGGGGTGAATTGTTTTCACAACATTTTCGCAAAGAATGGAAGTAGAGTGAAAAGTTATGAAAAATCAATCAATTGATGTTCTGTTCAACTGGATAAAATATCAAATTTACAGTTTTTTATGAAAAATCAACCAGTTGTTTTTGTAAGAAAATATAGTTTTAAACTAGAGGGGGGGGGGGGTGAATGGTTTAAAGAGGGTTTTCACAAACTTTTAAGTCTAGAATGAAATTACTTCGAGAAAACTTGATTCAGAATTCATTTTGCCAAAAACACAAAGCAATTTAGCACAGCACCAGAAAAACAATTGGTTGTTTTGCAGAAACAATCGGTTGTTTATACTAGTTCACAATATAAACTTAAAGAGTTCAAGGGATAAAGAGATTGTACACACAGAGTTATACTGGTTCACTCTTAAACCAAGAGCTACATCCAGTCTTCATAAAAACCACTGGGGAATCCACTAAGCAATCAACCCTAGATTACTTACAACACCACCAAAGAAGTGACCTTGATCCCCTCAAGACACACACTTCCTTTGGCTCAGCACAAACACCACTAAGAATGCTGATCTTGACAACCTCAAGAACACACAACACTTCTCAGCTTCACACACAAAGTTTCTTCAAAGTACAAAAGGATTACACTTGTTACACAAAGATCTGAAATCAATACAAGATGAAAATCCTATTCCACACTCTCTTGATCCAAGCAATCTCAAAGCAAAACTTCAACTCTTCAAAAGCCAAATCAGTGAAAAACTCAAATTTGTTTTTCTTTGATTAAATCTCAGTTCTTGTTTGTTACATAAACATAACAAACTATTTATTGCTTTCGAAGACTAGTCAAAGCATTTAAAACTGGAGCGTAATCAGTTATAAAATCATTTAATGCTCAGTCAAAGCACAAAACAGTTTTCTGTTATGGTCCCAAAACAAACAATCGGTTGAATACTCGAATCAATCGGTTGTTTTGGTTTGACAACAAGTCAACCATCAAAAACAGTTTTCAACCTTTCTAGAAACACCTAAGTATAAAACAATCGGTTGTTTCGACAAAACAACAGGTTGTTTTTCACTTAGTTTGAAAAACACTTTCAATTAAAAGGTTTAAGAATGCTTAAGCTTTGGATTCAATCAAGAGTGGATTTACACAGAAAATTTACCCCAGATCCTATTCTAAAACACCTCTGCAACAGCAAGCACAACCAGCCTTCCATCAAACTTCAAAGGGTTTGGATTCTTCAAAGCTTGAACACACTTGATTCAACAGTTTTATTGCAACAAGTGATTGTTTATACCAAAAAACAAATAACATAATATAAAGTAGCTTATAAGAGTTGGGAAAGAAAGATTCATACAAAGAGATTTATATTGGTTCACTCTTAACCAAAAATTACATCCAATCCTCAGCTAACCACTAAGAATTCATTATGAAATCAAAACTAGATTACAAAACACACTAAGAATGTTCATTTTGAACCCCTCAAGAACGCACAACACTTCTTAGCCAAAACCACACCAAGAATGTTGATCTTGGACCCCTCAAGAACACACAACATTCTGGTTCAACAACACAGTTTCTAGAAACCCTTTCTAAAATTGACTAACACACAATTACAGTATTCAAAGAAGGAAATAGAATACATCTGACTTTACAAAGAATAGAAAACTTAGTTCCTACTTCACACACAAGCTATGATCCAAAAGCTCTTCAACTTCATTAGAAAACATTTGTAATAAACCCTATTTTTTTTCAAATGATCACAAAATAGTCTTTATATAGACTCAAAGAAGTGGTTAAAATTGTTAGATCATTAATCAAAAGTAGTTAGAAACATTTAAAAACAGTTTGAAATTCATAACAGAATTCTGTTAAAAACACAATTGATTGTTTTGAAAAACAACTGATTGATTTATTTTTCTGTTACGGATTTCATATAAAACAACTCAAAATAACCGTCTATTTCTATCTGACAGAAAAGACAAAAGAAAGCAAAGATTTTTCAAAACCTTTGAAAATCAATAAGTGACAAATAACCAGTTGTTTCAACAAATCAATTGAATTGTACCAACCAGTCCTCGGACTTGGGCGTTGACCAAAGTCATGGTGGGCCCCGAAGGCTAGGTCTACTGGGAGGCTAGTAGGACAAGCCAGAGTCTCTGTAAGCTCACGGATAAGGGCAGCCGAGGAGGGGTCGACATCAAGGCACGGGGCGTGGAGGCCTCGGACCTCGGCAATCCAAACAGTAAAGCTAAGCCGAAAAAGGGTGGTTTTAAGCCACATTCCAACACTCAGTAAGGGAAAAGTCAAGGTCATAGAAGGTCCATGCATGAGGTGTGGACGAGGCGGTAGGGCGCGTCACAATCAAAGAACCTGATATGATTCCACTAGCAAAGTAGAGATGATTCTTTGACATTTTATGGAATCAACTTGAGTTGGAGAATGAATAGGCACTTTTAATAGAATTGGATCAATGTTCTATGTTTCAAGAACTCACCAAAACTTGCACCAAACACCAAACTCACATGGAAGATCCATCTATTGCCAATTGAACCGATTAAAATGTGTATAAAAGCAAATGAACCGAATAGAATTGCTTAAAATTGAAAAGTACCGAACAAAACAAGCTAGAACAGAAAAGAATCGAACATAAAGTGGAAAGAAAGCACAACACCGAATAGAAAGAAGCTTAAGACATGTTTAACATTTCGTAAAGCATGGAAAATGAAATGGAAGATGAAGGAGAGAAGAACTTATGAAGATGAAGAGCTTGACTAGTGATCACGCCACTTGGAGTGTGAAGGATCCAAGATAAGTGAGCAAATGCCGCCACTTGAGAGAGTCAAGGCACTCAAGATAAGACAAGGTAGAGGAGAAAGCAAGTTCTCACAATTCTCTCTCAATTTGAGTAGAGTTTCTCTAATTCCAATTTCAAATCTGAATTGTGAAGGACCTAAGCCCTCCTTTTATAGGAGCAAGGGCCGGTCATATACAAGCTTATTCTAGAAGCTACCTACTCCTAAACACGCCCCCTACTAAGCTCACTCCTAAAGCTCACGCTCCTACTAAGCTCACACCCCCCAAGCTTCTATATTTTCCTAAACTAAGGCCTAGAGATGCTTTTACAAAAGAGGTGTCTAATGTTTCCCTCTAAGCACCTTTTATTACACAAGAAACTATAAAAAGAGAAAACAACCTCCCATTATTTCCTAATGCCTTGAATTTGCTCCTTGTAAGCCTATGAGGTGGGCTAATGACTCCTTGAGCGTCTAACACTTGAGCCTCTACCTCTTCTTGTCCTTGATTATTGGCCTCCATTTCGTCTTGATCTTGATCTCCATCATACTCCCCGAGTTGGAGAGAATTCGACCACGAATTTTGGAGACCTACAGAAAAAGGAGTTAGATCACTGATATTAAATGTATGACTACCAAGGTATGTATCAGGCATATCTAACTCATAAGCATTGTTATTAATCCTCTTTAGGACTTGGAAAGGTCCATCACCACGAGGCATTAGTTTGGACTTCCTTTGAGTAGGAAAACGATCTTTCCTCAAGTGAAGCCAAACCCAATCACCCTCATCAAACAACAATGCTTTTCTCCTTTTATTGGCAAGTTCAGCATACTTGCCAACCTTCTTCTCAATTCTCATCTTGATGTCTTTATGCAAAGTTTTCACAAAAGAAGCCTTTTCATCCCCATCTTTGCACAAGACATCCTCAAGTATGGGAATAGGAAGAAGATCAAGAGGTGTTAAGGGGTTAAACCCATAGACAACCTCAAAAGGAGAATGTGAGGTGGTAGAATTTACTACACGGTTATAGGCAAATTCAACATGGGGTAGTAAATTCTCCCACACTCTAGGATTCCCGGAAATGAAGCATCTCAATAGTTGGCCCAAAGTTCTATTTACCACTTCGGTTTGACAATCGGTTTGTGGGTGACAAGTGGTAGAAAATAAAAGCTTAGTACCAAGCTTACCCCACGAGTTCTTCCAAAAGTGACTCAAGAACTTGGAATCTCTATCGGACACAATAGTTCTAGGAATCCCATGCAAACGCACCACATCTTGAAAGAAGAGGTTTGCAATATCACATGCATCATCCACTTTGTGGCAAGGAATAAAGTGAGCCATCTTTGAAAAACGATCCACTACCACAAAAATGGAATATTTTCCCTTTGATGTCTTGGGTAATCCTAAGATGAAATCCATAGATATGTCAACCCAAGGCATTGAAGGGATAGGGAGAGGAGTATATAGACCATGGGGATGCATCCTAGATTTAGCTTTGTGGCAAGCTATGCATTTATCACACAAACTATGAACATGTTTATGCATATGAGGCCAATAGAAATGTTGATGCAACACATCAGTAAGGGAAAAGTCAAGGTCACAGAAGGTCCATGCATGAGGTGTGGACGAGGCGGTAGGGCGCGTCACAATCAAAGAACCCTTGGGAAAGACACGACTGGTAAGGGCCACATTCCAGGGGTGATCTGCATGCATGGCACGTGAATAAGACAGGGCACTCCCAGGGCGGATGACCCAGAGATTAGGTGCATGAGTTGGCACCCAAGTGGTCATCCTGCGGAGGTTGCGCTCCGGTGAAGGGGGTCTTGCACACTAAATGGCCCTAAGAGTGGGTGATAGTGATGCTAAGACGCACCTACAGTAAGCCTAAGTCACAGTTAGCGGAGGAAGCTGAAACACTAAAGAGTATATAAAGGGTAACAACCAACAAAATAAGGTACACATTCCTAATGCAAGTAACACACAGTTCTAATGAGGAAACACACACAGAGCTCTCAGAGTTCAGAGTTTTTGGTGTTTCATTGCCTGAAGTTTGACTTGAGCATTGGAGTGCAAACGGCCGCGAGGGCGCCCTTTGTCTCTTGTTTTTTTAGGTGATCCACGATGAGGAAAGCACTGTGAGTAGAGGAGGGAGTCCTGGACACGAAGGTTGTCACGAGTGCACGAAGACGTTTGGGTTAACTGGCGGGAACATGAATAAAAAACTTGTTGTAGTCACAAGACCTTGAACAACATCTTTTCAACCAATTGACTTGAAAAAAAAACTAACTAAAATTTCACAACATTTTAGAAAACACTTCTTTTGAAAGAGATAAAGAGTCAAGTGAGTTTGGATCAATACTATATGTGAATTGACAATACAAAATCTACTAAACAACACACACAAACATTGCAGCAGGTTCTTCAAGTCTTCAGAGCAGATTTGGAAGCATCAAAGCACCTTGTTCAACAGACATGACAACAATATGTGCACCACTTAATGCAATTAAGACAAAAGGATCTCAAAAGTGTCAAGCAAACAAATTTCAGAGGTCTACAAAACACACCTCTTCATATTTTGAACATGTAGATCGCATCCATTTTGTACACAATAGGTCATCATCTTTGAAGATCCTTAAGGGAAAGGTTATGGTGACGACTAACACCAATGAAATTCCCATTCTTGATCAATTTCGTTTTATTGCCTCATTGTTGGGGATGGGTGAAGAGTTATGGTCACTCGTCGTAATGGATTTATTCAAAGAAATATCTTAGTCGCATGAAGAGTACGCGATATCAAGAGGTCCCTACTGGTGTATGGGTTGTCAGTGGTAAGTGAATATTCATAAGAGTCATGTGCATTGATTAATTCAATTTGTATGCTATCTAATTAACATTATTGTATTTTGCAGGGTAGTGTTGAGAAATGGATGACAATACTGGATATGGGATATTTAATAGCAAGCAGATACAATGCTATCTTAGTTTGTTTGTCATTGAAACAAAATATTACTATTTTCCCATTGCGTACTTCACCCTCTACCAATGCTACTCTACATCGATTACTGTCTATTAGCCATGTGTATGATTCACACTTTGTGCAGGTATGGTTATTACTCAACACATTACCTATATTCCATTGTTTGCTAATTTCCATTTGTGGTGCAGGTAAAGATGCATGATGATTGTTCCATACCTACCGCTGACATTTTATGGTGTACACATTGTTAGCCAAAAGCAAGGTTATGGTCATCATATTACATTGGTCGGATGCAATCTTTTATCCAATTAATCAGTATTAGTCCGACATATGTGAATCTTTGAGACGATTGATCTAAATTAAATTTATTACATGAGTTTTGATTCATAATTTATTACTTGAGTTCTTATTCATAATTTATTAGCCTTTATATTAGATTAAAGTAAAATAGTAAACATTATAACATAAATTAATTAAACCAAATTGTACACATACGAAGTTAATATTATTACAATCATGTAATAAAAAACATATCAACGACGTCCACGAGCATTACATGATTGTCTAGTGTACACCGCCTTATCATCTGTCACGCTTTAGGCTAACTGCAACGCTACCTCCGTTATTCTCATATGTGTCAGTGCCTTCAGTGACCTGACGACAACCTATCATGCGCTGGGGAATACTGACAATGTGCCTAAGTATACCTTGCACCAACTTCAAATAAATTAAACTTATTAAAAATATTATTTAATTTCATAACAATAAAAAATCTTATTGAATGTGCACGCTTCTCCTGAGATGAGGGACCTACTTGCTCAACATATGGACTACGAAGGCGACTACGTGGTACAACATTTGGTCAATCTCCAAGCTCACCTCTATGAATGTATGGGTGTGACACTGTCCTAAGCCAAGACATGTACTCAGGAACACATGCAGATGGACAGGAAGCAATTGTCAAACCTGTCACCAAAGGGTTATCAAACTGCAACCACCTTTGGTCAATGACATGTGCACCAAGACCCTTACTCGGCATCGGTGGTGGTGGAATGCTCTACTCGTAGCCAAATTGGCACAACACATGCTCGGGCATATGTCTCTATGATAAGTTGCCCAATCGCAGGTGATCTGAGAATAAATAAATGGTCTCAAATGGCATGCTCAATCTGTGGTCCTCATACGGAGTCTAGATGATGTCATCATGTGTGAATCCATCCAACTACACCTGCACATCACCAACAACACAAATCTGATGGTCTACGATGTATTGTGTTGCCCGCATGTGTACCTCGTCATATGAAGGATTAATATCCCTTCTTCCCATTGCCGATAAGTGCTCATAAATCCATGCATGCATAATTTGATCATATTAATTATAAAATATTTAATACAACATTAAGGAATGTAACATGTGATTGTTAATTATTTGTATGGTTTCATACCTGAGTCAATGTCGCATAACCGCTCAACTGCTTCGTGTTAAAATAACATGCATCCCCCAACGACTCATATAGATGTGTCAGTGTTGCTACTCCCCATGCGCATCCACCACACATACGTAGATTGTTGAATAGAAACAAGTACAAAATAAATACAGAGGTTGCAATTTTATCTGCAAAAATAGTCATCCAACCAGATGCAACAAGTAAGCCTTGGCAGCACACTCCCAAGCCTCATGAGCACAACAATCCTCATATATATCTTGGAGCCATCTCAATCATACGTGGGTGCCTCGGCACTGCCTCATCTCAACCTTCCCACGACCCTCATCCACTCTTAGTAACTCAGTTAAAATTTTTGTAACTCCATTATACTATAAGGGAACGTATGTAGGGAATTGAGCCAAAATGGAGAGGTGTAAAAGAGATGACACGTCATCAAGTGTAATGGTGATGTGAGTTGATTTTAGGATTATTCATTTTATGGTGTGAGACATTACTTAGATTGAGATTTTAGGAATTTAAGAGTGAAGACCTTAGGAAAATCCCCACTGGACATTAACTTAACCAAATGGTTAAGTAGATGCGAAGGTTCATTTCTCAAAGGCAAAAGGAAAAGACAATTATAAGGTGAAAATGATGCTAGAAGGTGCGAAATTAAAGAACAAGGAAAAGAAGCCAAAATAGAATTGCTGAATGGAAACATGGAAAACCAAACAAGAACATGATACAAAGAGTAAAAATGGAATGACAATAGAAGAATAGATGAAGGAAGGAGAAAGCTTATGTGATGGATTTGAGAAGTGGAACACGCCACTTGGAGTGTGATTGGCCTCCAAGATAAGTGAAGATAGTCGCCACTTGAGAGCTCTCAATACTCACAAGATAAGACCTAAATGCTAAGAGGAATTCAAACCTCACTAACACCTCACACAATTTGTGCAAAGTAACTCTTCTTCTATTAATTTCTGTTGAACCAAGTGTGTTCAAGCTTTGAAGAATCAAAACCCTTTGAAGGTTGATGAAAGGCTGGATGTGCTTGTTGTTGCTGAGCTTTCTTTAGATAGGATCTGGGGTAGATTAATTGTATATATCCACTCTTGATTGAATCCAAAGCATAAGCATTCTCAAACTTTTTAATTGAAAAGTTTTTTTCAAACTAAGTGAAAAACAACCTGTTGTTTTGTCGAAACAACCGATTGTTTTATACTTAGGTGTTTTTAGAAAGGTTGAAAACTGTTTTTAATGGTTGACTTGCTGTCAAACAAAAACAACCGATTGATTCGTGGAAACAACCGATTGTTTGTTTTGGGACCATAACAGAAAACTGTTTTGTGCTTTGACTGAGCATTAAATGTTTTTACAACCGTTTACGCTCCAGTTTTTAATGCTTTGACCAATCTTTAAATGCAATTAATAGTTTGTTAAGATTATGCAACAAACAACTTTGTTTTAATACAAAAAAACAGATTTGAGTTTTTCAACAGATTGAGCTTTTGAAAAAGTTGAGATTACATAGAGATTGCATTTTTGATCAAAGAGTGTGAGATATGATTTTCATCTTGTATTGATTTCAGATTTGTTCTGTAACAAGTGTAATCCTTTGAACTTTGAAAGAAACTCGATGTGTATAGCTGAGAAGTGTTGTGTGTTCTTGAGGGGATTAAGATCAGCATTCTTAGTGGTGTTGTGTTGGACCAAATGAAGTGTGTGTCTTGAGGGGATCAAGGTCACTTCTTTGGTTGTGTTGTAAGTGATCTAGGGTTGATTGCTTAGAGGATTCCCAGTGGTTTATGGGAAGACTGGATGTAGCTCTAGGTTAAAAGTGAACCAGTATAAACCTCTGTGTGCATTCTCTCTATCCTTAATCTCTTTAAATTAAGTTTTTATATTTGTGAACTGGTATAAACAACTGATTGTTTCTGCGAAACAACCGATTGTTTTTTCTGGTGCTGTGCTTCTTTGCTTTGTGTTTTGACAAACTGAATTCTGATTTAAGTATTTCTCGAAGTGATTTCATTCTAGACTTAAAAGTTTGGGAAAACGCTCTTTAAAACATTCACCCCCCTCTGTTTAAAGCCATACTTTCTAACAATTGGGATCAAGAGCTTGGTTCTTGAAATTTATTCAAGTGTGATCCTAAAACTGTTTTTTAATGGCTTATAGACTACCTTTTGGGGAAGGTGCTACAATCAACAGACCACCTCTGTTTTGTGGTTTGAACTACCAATTTTGGAAAGTCAGAATGAAAATCTTTCTGGAATCACTTGACAAAGGTATTTGGGATGCAATTGAAAATGGTCCTTTTGTCCCAAAATTTGAAAAAGATGAATCTTCCATTGAAAAACCTTGGTCTCAATGGACTGATTCTGAAAGCAAGAAGGCCAAATTTGATTGCATTGCTAAAAACATAATAACCTCTGCCTTGAATTTAGATTAGTTTTCAGGGTCTCTCAATGCAAATCAGCAAAGGAAATGTGGGACACCTTGGAGGTAACTCATGAAGGTACCAATGAGGTGAAGAGAGCTAGAAAGCATACTCTAATCCAAGAGTATGAAATGTTCAGAATGCTCAAGGGTGAGACAATTGTTGAAGTCCAGAAAAGATTCACACACATCATAAATCATCTCATGAGCCTTGACAAGACCTTTGAAAAGGAAGAGCTAAACATCAAGATTCTCAAATGTCTTGATAGATCTTGGCAACCTAAGGTAACTGCAATATCTGAATCTAAAGATCTAACATCATTGAGTATGGCTTCTTTGTTTGGCAAGCTTAGGGAACATGAGTTAGAGATGAATCAACTCAATGTTCAAGAAAGCGAAGACAAGCATGTAAGGAGTATTGCCTTGAAAGCTGTCAAGCACAAAGGCAAGCAAGAATCCAGTGATGATAGTGATGAAGAGAATCTTAGTTTGCTATCCAGAAAGTTTAGCAAATTCTTGAAAAGGAACCGCAACAAAGACAACAACAAAGAAAGGTACGGAAACAAAAAATCCAATGATTTTAATTCCAATAACTATACTTGTTTTGGTTGTGGTGAGCAAGGGCACATAAAGGCAGATTGCCCAAACAAAGAAAGCAAGGAGAAAAAGTCTAGCTACAAGGAAAAGAAGGGAAAAACTAAAATGGCCTACATAGCTTGGGATGAGAATGAAGTATCCTCATCAAGTTCATCATCAAGTGAAGAAGAAAGAGCAAACATATGTTTGATTGCTGAAGGAGATGATGAATCTTGCAGCTCAAGTAAAGTAAGTTCATGCACTTCTTTAAATGAACAAAATTATAGTGAATTGCTTGAAGCTTTTCAAGAAACACATGATGAAGCTAATCGATTGGTTCTTTCAAACAACTGATTGAAAGACTTAACAACTGGCTTGAAAAGAGAATGAAGGCACTTGAAGAAGAGTTGGAAAAGTCAAAAAGGGATTTTAAAAATCTGAAAAGATAATTTCAAAAACTCTTCTTGCAAGTGTGACACTATCATTTGTGAAAATTGTGAAAACCTTGAAAAGAAAGTGCATTATCTTGTTAACACGGTGGATAAGCTTTCAAAAGGAAAATCTAACTTTGAGAATGTCTTGGCATCTCAAAACTGTGTTTTTGGAAAAGCTGGTTTAGGTTTTAATCCACAAAACAAACAAGATAAGTTTTCAAAAATAATTTTCAAGAAAGCCAGTAAAACAACCGATTGTTAAGTCGAAACAACCGTTGTTACATGCTTTTACTGCATGAAGAAAGGCCACTCGGTTAGATTCTGCAAAATAAGAAAGTTTTCAGTTCCCAGAGGCTTCATGAGACCATGATCACATGTGATGACCATGTGATTTTATGCTTTTTCTGACATTTTCTGTAAAGGTCTTGGTCAAGTCTTTTCTCTCTGAAAATCTGAAACCCACTCACGTCATTGAATGCTGTTTGGTTCTGTTTTTGCTTTAAAATCTGTTGCAGTTGTTCTCTCTCACAAGAACAACCAATTGAGTCATCTCTTGCAACATCTCTTGCTCTTCTTGTGTGAGTTTTCTCTGCTCCTTTTTCTGTTGTCATGGAATCAACTCCTCCCACTTCAAAGAGAGTTAAAACCAGAGCAGTGAGGTCTGGAGGGAGATTAGAAGACTGGTTTTCAGGAGACAATGATCTCATTGAAAGGTATAGGTTTGAAACTAGCATAAAGGTGATAAACAACCCCAAAGTTGTTTCCTTTGATTGGCTGAAAATCCAAAAGCTAGATAATGTGAGGAGGCTGCTCAAAGATCACTTACTCAGAAAGTTCTTGGAGATGAAGGGGAACATCTACCCTGATTTGATTAGAGTGTTTTACACCAACCTCAAATTTGAGGGAAACAACCTTGTCTCTCATGTGAAGGGTGTTGATATGGAGATCACCTATGATGTGTGGACTGCAGTTGCGGGTCTGAAGTATGCTGGCCTAAGAATCAACAAGGGAAATCTGGGAGTAGTGGAGGATTTCAACAAAGTCCAATACTACAAGAGTTGCTTGAAGAATCAAAATGCCCAAGTAAGGACTTATTCGGTTGGAGACCTAAAGCTTGATGAAAGCTTGATGAAGGGTTTAGGGATAGAAAGATTGTACACAGTGGTTTATACTGGTTCACTCCAAACTAGAGCTACATCCAGTCTTCTCAGAAACCCTGAGGATATCCACTAAGCAATCACCACTTGATCACTTACACCACAACCAAGAGAATGACCTTGAACACCTAAAGAAACACACTCTCCTTGGCCAACACTAAGATTGCTGATCTTGAACACCTCAAGAACACAGCCAATCTCAGCAAAACACACAAACAAATTGTTTAGCAGTTTACAAAGATTACACTTGTTACAGATGAATATCTGAAATTAATACAAGTAGAATCCTATTCCAGCACCTTGATCAATCTCTCAACTCTTAAGCAATCTCAGAACTCTTTGAAAAACTCTTAGTTGTTATTCTTAAACTTTGTCTCAAGATTCTTAAACCTTAAAAACAGTTTTTCAGAATATATTCAAGAATATAGTTTGTTATCAAATCTTAACAAACTCTTAATTGCATTTAAAATAGATTGGTCAAAGCATTTAATGACTGGAGCGTATTCAGTTAAAGCATTTAAAGCTCAGTCAAAGAAAACAGTTTTTCTGTTGTGGTTTCAAAACAAACAATCGATTGTTTCCTCGAATCAATCGGTTGTTTTGTTACTTAACAGATTTCACCATTCAAAAACAGTTTTCAAACTTTCTCAAAACACCTAAGTGTAAACAATCGGTTGTTTCGACAAAACAATCGGTTGTTTCAACTTAGTTTGAAAAACATTTTACTTTGATAAAGATTGGGATGCTAATTGCTTGAGATTTAATCTAAGGGTGGATTACAACATTAAACTACCCCAGAACAAAGCTTAAACCAGCACAGCAACACACAGCAAAGCAGAGGCTTCAACATCCTCCAAAGGATTTGGATTCTTCAAAACATTGAACACCACTTGATTCAACAATCTCCCCCTATTTGATGAAGACAAATCCATGATGCTTGTGTTGTACCTGATTAAATCTGAAGCAGTTCCTACAATAGAACTTTGAGCAATATTTTGAACTTCTGATATTCTGTTAGCATACAGATAAACATTTAAAACTTAAAACAGTTAATATCAGAAACAAAATACATGTTATTCAAATTGTTTTTAACAAAATGAAAAACAGAGATATTTAAACAAACTGGAAACACAAACACAGCATATATCTCCCCCTATTTGTCTTCACAAATAGACAAAGATAAGAGATAAAACAGGATATTGTTTCCATTACATCAGAATAAACCAGCAACAGCAGAAATTTTAAAACCAGAAAAGAACAGCTGAAAAACAATCTATTGTTTTGTTGACCAATCGGTTGTTTTTCCTTCATTCTTCTTCATCAGCAAACTGAAGATCAAAGATTTGATTCTGGACAGCTTCAATCTGTTCGTCCAGAGTCATAAACCTTGTTTCCATGTTGTCAAACCTTGTATCAATCCTCTGAAAGTTACTAACACACAGATCATGAAGGCTTCTATGATTTTCAGCAAAGCTATCTAGCCTATCCATCATTTGTCTTTCAAAAGATGACATGGTTGACATTCTTTCTCTTTGATATCCATCAGCAGCACTAGACCCTGCATCTTGAAAATCTCCAGCTGGATCTTCATGTTGAACATCCATATCAACAGGTTCATCTTGTTCAAGATGAGCAGCCCCACTTGATGAAGCACCATGATCACCATCCTTACTTATCCACTTTCCACCTACTTTTGTAAAGCCCATCTTGCTGAGTGATCCATTGTTCAACTCTTGAGTTGACTTGACCAGCTCAGAAGTTTCATCTTCAAGATTAACTTCAAAATAGAGTAGAAACTTAGATATTAAAACAGCATAGGGATAATGGTAATCGCCTAACCTCATGGCTTTTTGCATATGTTCTTTTATTATGTGAATCCAATTGATCTTCACTTTCTTGGTGATGCAGAAGATGTAAACCAGATATTCTTCAGTCAGCACAGAGTGATTACTCCCCCTTGGAGTTAGAATCCAAGTTACAATGAGAGCAAACAATCTCTCATCAAGCTTCAAACCTCCAACCGAGCATGTGCTAACTTGAGATTGATTGTTCTTCAAGCAACTTTTGTAGAACTGGATTTTGTTGAAATCTTCCACCACACCAAGGTTTCCCTTGTTGATTCTCAGACCAGAGAACTTAAGTCCAGCAACAGCTGCCCAAACCTCATGAGTTATTTCCATCTCCACACCTTTCACATGAGAGACTAGGTTGTTTCCCTCAAACTTCAAGTTGGTGTAGAATACCCTCACCAAATCTGGATATATGTTCCCTTTTAGCTCCAGAATTTTTTTGAGTGACTGGTCCTTGAGAAGCCTCCTCACTTTGTCAAGCTTTTGACTTTTCAGCCAATGAAAGCACACAAACTTGGGGTTGTTTATCTTCTTGACACTTGTTTCATACCTATACTTCTCAATGAGTTCGGTGTCACCAGAAAACCAGCTTTCAAGTCTTCCTCCAGACCTTACAGCTCTGGTTTTGATTCTTTTAGAGGTGGGAGGGGTTGATTCCATGACAACAGAGACGAAAACTCACTTCACAGAAATTTTGCAAGAGATGGTGCAAGAGATATTGCAAGAGATGTTGCAATTGGTTGTTCTTGATGGAAGAAATCTGCACCTGATTTTATAGTAGAAAGAGAATCAATTTGAATTTAATTTCATTCAATGGGTACCTGATTTTTCAGAGAGAGGACTTGACTCTGTTCTACACTGAAAATGTCAGAAAAAGCTGAAAATCACATGGTCTTCACATGTGATCTTTGACTAGTCATTAAGGCTCTTGAATTTCCAAGATTTTGGAATATATTCCTTTATGACTGTTGTAACTTCTTTCAGATCATGCTCAGCTTTCAACACAGATCCTTTGACCAAGATTCTCCCTTTGAAATTGATCTGCAACGGATAGAATTTCAAAAAGCAGTTAAATCAATTTCTTCACAGTGCTGTCAGACTCAAAACAATCGGTTGTTTCGAAGAAACAATCGGTTGTTTTTCTGCAGCAGTTAAAAACATTGAGTTTGAAATTTTTAACCATTAACGGAAACAGATTAAAGCACATGACATTGATTGAAAGACAATTAATCATAATTAAGAACTTTGAAACTGAAATTGAGAACAAATAAAGGAAAGTCTTATCCTTGTGTTGTTTCTTCAATGAGCCAATTGCTTGTTGATCAAGAAAACTTGTTTTCATTGTTTTGACCTTTTGCATAGCATTGATACAACTTCAATGACTGCCTTTTTCTTCAACAACTTTATCAGATGGCTCAGTTCTTCTTTTTCTCTTCATTTTTTCTGCATAAACAAATTCAAGTTGCAAGATTTGGTCCCCTTACAAATTTGGGTCCTTTTGGCTTTTCTTTGCGGTTAGAAACATCACATTCCTTAGGAATCCATTTCATAAAACCTTTAGGAACACAATATTTTCTAATTTTACAGAATCTAACAGAGTGGCCTTTCTTCATGCAGTAAAAGCATGTAACAACCGGTTGTTTCGTCTTAACAATCAGTTGTTTTTCTGATTTTTTTTTAAAAAAATTTGAAAACCTATCTTGCTTGTTCTGTGGATTGAAGCCTAAACCAGCCTTTCCAAAAACACAGCTTTGAGATGCCAAGACATTCTCAAAGTTTGATTTCTCTTTTGAAAGCTTGTCCACAGTTTCAATAAGATAGTGAACCTTTTTCTCAAGATTTTCACAATTTGTGCAAATGAGAGTATCACACTAGCAAGAGGCATTTTTTAAATGATTTTCCAGTTTTTCAAAATCAATTTTTGCTTTTCTCAGATCCTCTTCAAGTGATTTAACTTTCTTTTCAAGCCCATTGTTACGATCTTTCAATCGGTTGTTTGAAAGAACCAATCTATTAGCTTCATCATGAGTTTCTTGAAAAGCTTCAAGCAATTCACTATAGTTTTGTTCATTTAAGGAAGCACATGAACTTACCTCACTTGAACTGCAAGAATCATCATCATCATCCTCAGCTACTAAGCATATGTAGGCTTTTTCATCTTCACTTGATGAAGAACTTGATGATGACACCTCATTTTCATCCCAAGCTATGTAGGCTCTTTTTGTCTTGCCTTTCTTCTCCTTGTAGCTTGTCTTTTTCTCTTTGCTCTTTTTAGGACAATCTGCCTTTATGTGACCTTGCTCACCACAACCAAAAACAAGTATAGTTATTTGAATTAAATTCATTGGGTTTCTTGTTTCCATACCTATCCTTGTTGTTGTCTTTGTTGCGGTTTCTCTTTAGAAATTTGCTGAATTTTCTTGACAGCAAACATAGATTTTCCTCATCACTATCATCACTTGAATCTTGCTTTCCCTTATGTTTGGGTGCTTTCAAGGCTATGCTCCTTGTGTGCTTATCTTCACTCTCTTGAACATTGAGTCTATTCATCTCTAGCTCATGTTCCCTAAGCTTTCCAAACAAAGAAGCAACACTTAATGATGTTAGATCTTTAGATTCGGAAATAGCGGTTACCTTTGGTTGCCATGCTCTATCAAGACATTTCAAGATCTTGATGTTCAGCTCTTCTTTGTCAAACGTCTTGTCTAGGCTCATAAGGTGGTTGATGATGTGTGTAAACCTTTTCTGCACTTCAGCTATGGTTTCACCTTTAAGCATTCTAAACATTTCATACTCTTGGATGAGAGCATGCTTTCTAGCTCTTTTCACCTCATTTGTTCCTTCACGAGTGACTTCCAAAGTATCCCACATTTCTTTTGATGATTTGCATTGTGAGACCCTGAAAAACTCATCAGAATTTAAAGCAGAGGTTATAATATTTTTGGCAATGCAATCGAATTTGGCCTTTTTACTTTCTGCATCAGTCCATTGAGACCATGGCTTCTCAATGACAGCACCATCTTTTTCAAACTTTGGGATAAAAGGGTCATTTTCAATTGCATCCCAAATTCCTTTGTCAAGAGATTCCATAAATATTTGCATTCTAACTTTCCAAAACTGGTAATTCAAACCACAAAACAAGGGTGGTCTGTTTATTGAGGCACCTTCCCCAAACGGTAGTCTATAAGCCATTTTAAAAGATTTTAGGATCAACTTGAATGACTTACAAGAACTAAGTTGTTGATGCCAATTGTTAGAAAATATGGCTTTAAACTAGAGGGGGGGTGAATTGTTTAAAGGGGTTTTCGCAAACTTTTCAAAGCTAGAATGAATTTATTTCAGAAACCAATTGATTCAGCAATTCAGTTAGCCAAAACAGCAAGCAAAAACTGTAATACTAGAAAAAACAATTGGTTGTTTCTTCGAAACAATCGGTTGTTTATACCAGCAAACAACAAACAAACTGAAATTAAAGAGTTAGGGATAGAAAGATTATACACAGTTGTTTATACTGGTTCACTCCAAACTAGAGCTACATCCAGTCTTCTCAAAAACCCTGAGGATATCCACTAAGCAATCACCACTTGATCACTTACACCACAACCAAGAGAATGACCTTGAACACCTCAAGAAACACACTCTCCTTGGCCAACACTAAGATTGCTGATCTTGAACACCTTAAGAACACACAGCCAATCTCAGCAAAACACACAAACAAATTGTTTAGCAGTTTACAAAGATTACACTTGTTACAGATGAATATCTGAAATCAATACAAGTAGAATCCTATTCCAGCACCTTGAGCAATCTCTCAACTCTTAAGCAATCTCAGAACTCTTTGAAAAACTCTTAGTTGTTATTCATAAACTTTGTCTCAAGATTCTTAAACCTTAAAAATAGTTTTTCAGAATATATTCAAGAATATAGTTTGTTATCAAATCTTAACAAACTCTTAATTGCATTTAAAATAGATTGGTCAAAGCATTTAATGACTGGAGCGTATTCAGTTAAAGCATTTAAGGCTCAGTCAAAGAAAACAGTTTTTTTGTTATGGTTTCAAAACAAACAATCGATTGTTTCCTCGAATCAATCGGTTGTTTTGTTACTTAACAGATTTCACCATTCAAAAACAGTTTTCAAACTTTCTCAAAACACCTAAGTAACAAAACAATCGGTTGTTTCAACTTAGTTTGAAAAACATTTTACTTTGATAAAGATTGAGATGCTAATTGCTTGAGATTTAATCTAAGGGTGGATTACAACATTAAACTACCCCAGAACAAAGCTTAAACCAGCACAGCAATACACAGCAAAGCAGAGGCTTCAACATCCTCCAAAGGATTTGGATTCTTCAAAACATTGAACATCACTTGGTTCAACAATTGTGACTTGGATTCTTACTCCAAGGGGCAACAATCATTATGTTCTTACAGAAGAGGACCTAATGTACATCTACTGCATAATGAAGAAGATCATAATCAATTGGATCCACATCATCAAGGAACACATGCAAAAAGCCATGAGGTTAAGTGATTATCACTATCCATATGCTATTTAGATTTCTAAATTTTTGCTGTATTTTGAAGTGAATCTGGAAGATGAGTCATCTGAGTTGGTTAAGTCAACTCAAGAGATGAACAATGCTCTCTTAGAAAAATGGGATTCACCAAAATAGGTGACAAATGTGTGAGCAAAGATGGAGACCATGGTGCCTCATCAAGTGCTGTTGCTGATCTTGATGAAGAAGAGCATGCTGCTGACATGGATTTTCACCATGAAGAGCAACCTGAAACAAATCAAGATGCTGGAACCAGTGCAGGGAATCAGGGAGATGAAATGCCATCCATGTCTTCTTTTGAAAGATACATGGTCAATAGGCTTGATGGATTTGCGGAGAATCAAAGAAATCTTCATGATTTGTGTGTAAGCAACTTCCAGAGCATTGATGACATGTTCAACAACATGGATGCACGCTTCATGACATTGGATGAACAAATAGAAGTTGTTCAGAATCAAATTTTTGATCTACAATATGACAAAGATGACTAAAGAAGGAAAAACAACCGGTTGATGTCACAGAACAACCGATTGTTTTTAGGGCTTATATCAGTATTTCTGCTTCTGCTTTTTAATTCTGTATTATTTGAAACAATTATCTTTTTATCTCTTCTTTTTGTCTATTTGTGAAGACAAATAGGGGGAGATTTATGTTGTGTGTTGTTTCCGTTATCCTTTATTTATGCAAAACTCTATAATGTGTATGGATGTTTAAGTAAGTCTTATATTTCTGCTGGTTTTTAATCCTACTCTGATATACTGCTCTGATATACTGTTTTAATTCTAACCCTATATCAGAAGTACTATGCTTTGCTTAAAATTTTATCTTGCAGGAACTGCTTCAGATTCAATCAGATCCAACACAGGGATTTGTCTTCATCAAATAGGGGGAGATTGTTGAACCAAGTGTGTTCAAGCTTTGAAGAATCCAAACCCTTTGAAGGTTGATGAAAGGCTGGATGTGCTTGCTGTTGTTGAGTTGTCTTTAGATAGGATCTGGGGTAGATTAATTGTATATATCCACTCTTGATTAACTCCAAAGCATAAGCATTCTCAAACCTTTTAATTGAAAAGTGTTTTTCAAACTAAGTGAAAAACAACCTGTTGTTTTGTCGAAACAACCGATTGTTTTATACTTAGGTGTTTTTAGAAAGGTTGAAAATTGTTTTTGATGGTTGTCTTGCTGTCAAACCAAAATAACCGATTGATTCGTGGAAACAATAGATTGTTTGTTTTGGGACCATAACAGAAAACTGTTTTGTGCTTTAACTGAGCATTAAATGTTTTTAACCTGTTTACGCTCCAATTTTTAATGCTTTGACCAATCTTTAAATGCAATTAATAGTTTGTTAAGATTATGCAACAAACAACTTTGTTTTAATACAGAAAAACAGATTTGAGTTTTTCAACAGATTGAGCTTTTGAAAAAGTTGAGATTGCTTAGAGATTGCATTTTTTATCAAAGAGTGCGAGATAGGATTTTCATCTTGTATTGATTTCAGATTTGTTTTGTAACAAGTGTAATCCTTTGTACTTTGAAAGAAACTCGGTGTGTATAGCTGAGAAGTGTTGTGTGTTCTTGAGGGGATTAAGATCAGCATTCTTAGTGGTGTTGTGCTGGACCAAATGAAGTGTGTGTCTTGAGGGGATCAAGGTCACTTCTTTGGTTTTGTTGTAAGTGATCTAGGGTTGATTGCTTAGTGGATTCCTCAGTCATTTCTGGGAAGACTGGATGTAGCTCTGGGTTAAGAGTGAACCAGTATAAACCTCTGTGTGCATTCTCTCTATCCTTAATCTCTTTAAATTCAATTTTTATATTTGTGAACTGGTATAAACAACCGATTGTTTTTGCGAAACAACCAATTGTTTTTTCTGGTGCTGTGCTTATTTGCTTTGTGTTTTGGCAAACTGAATTCTGATTCAATTATTTCTCGAAGTGATTTATTCTAGACTTAAAAGTTTGCGAAAACCCTCTTCAAAACATTTACCTCCCCTTTGTTGAAAGCCATACTTTCTAACAATTTCAACTTGTAAAATACACTAGGTAGGCCTCCTATTTATAGGTGAAGGAGCCTTGGAGAACAAGTTAAAGGGGTAGGATGGGAAAAAGGAAAAAATGGGCAATTTTAGGGTTTGACTAAGTCAAACCCGCATCCTAGGTTTTTCCTTCTAAAACCTAGGTCAAAATGCCTTCCAAAAGGGCTAGGAACAAGCTAAAATGCTACCCACACCCCTTATTATGCTAATGGCACTTTATTCTAGCATATCTTTTTTATTTGGACCCCTAAAGAGAGCCCAAATTATTTACAACATATTTGTATCTTATAAGAAGACCAAAAGGAAGAATAGTTGTTGTGATGGTTTATGCTCAGCTCCTCTAGTGATGTCCATGTGATCCTTGGTGGGGTTATGAATTGGTCGTTGAGATGACGGTTCACCATGTGCTTTGTCTTTTGCTTCCTTGGTCATCTTCGTAGCTACTTAGGTTGTATCAAATGGTCATCTCACCTATGGGAAGGTGGAAGGAGTTCATCTCCCCTCTCGACAAAGGTTAAAATCAACCCCTTGTCCCCCACCTTATAACTTATATTGCACAAACTAAACAATCTAGAATTTTGAAGAAGAAGCTCAATATTAGCATGAGGCATCCCAAATTTACATAATTTTCTATCGTGGGATACCAATTTAAGTTCTCCCCGTTCCTAATACAAAATTTGTATATAATCAATAATTAAATCGATTTAAACAATAATTAATAAAGAAATTTAATTGAAGGTTTTTCCATTCTTACCTCTCTCTTCCAGCGCTTAACAACAACATGGTCAACAAAATTTACCAGCAACGACGTATCACAAGGTCCTCCAGGAAATCCTTCTCCCTAGTCCACTTGCTCATCATCATGTAATCCTTGTTGTAGCTCATTATCAATATGAGCATCAACACCAATCTTTTCCTTGAGACACCTCGATCTCTTCTACGGACTCATGTTGTCGGTCTTATCCGATCATGACCCTGAAATCCAACCCCTTTTGTTTTAGTCATATTTTTCCACAACACCATGTGAATTTCAATTATTTACAAATAAGATAAGGGATAATATAATCATATTTGAACCATGGCACATAATCTAAAAATGTTCTTGATTAACAAATAAGGAACAAAAAAAAAACCACATTCGAATTACATAATTCGAAACCCTAAAAACCAGTTCCAGATTACCTAATCCAGAATCCCAAACAATAATCACTTTGAATTACCTAACCGGAACCTAATTAAACAACAAAACTTCTAGATTACGTAATTCAAAACCTATTTAACAAACTAACAATACCTTATTATGTAATCTGAAACGTATTTAAAAACAAACGTACCAGTACACAATCGATAACCTATTTAACAAATTAACCCTACTGGATTACATAATTTGGAACTAATTAAACAAAGAAAAATATGTAATCCATTTAAAACAGTTCCACCAAAGAGTTACAAATTCAAAGAATCAAAGCTACTAACCTCTGTGAACCTCTATTGTGGATGAAGAGGGCAAGTATGGTGAATGGTTGGAGAGTGATTGGAAGAGAGATTTGGAGTGGGAGATGGGCGTCGTTGTTGCTTTGGAGGGGGGGGGGGGGTGGCCACTACTGGGAGTAAATCGAAAAGTGAAAAGTGTGAAAGTGAGAACATAGGTTAAAAATAAGTTAGGTTTAGTTTTTAATTTTTTAATATTATTTACTGAAGGGCATAGTGATAAAATCAACTTTACTATGGGGTGGTTGAAAAAGTGATGGAGGTGCAGGAAGAAGCATACTGAATTTGCCTTTTCTATTCTCATGGGCTTTTCTTCTATGGCTATAACTTGGTTAATTCTCCCCGCACCATATCAATTCTAATGTGCACCGAACATAAAATTTAAAACTCCAAAGTGCCATTGTTATCTTTATTTTCAAAAAAAGTTATAGAGGAGATGTTTTACTATGGTGGAGCGAAGCCATTACTCTTAGGTGTGGTGCAGTTGTCTTTTGAGGTAAGCAAAACCATTTTCACATTACTTTTTCAATTGTAAATGGTGTTGAGCTCTTACCGGATATCAGGATCCGAAACATTGCCTACGGATGAAGTAATCTGGAAGTATCTTTTGTGTACTTCAGATTTCCAAATCTGAATGAGGTCATTGTCTTCTGGATGTTGGTGTTCAGAAGGTCACTTTTTATTGTCCAATAAGCTTTCGAATGACCATATCCAGAAGTGACATATTATTTATGGACTTGCATATCCAGAACTTCGTGACTTGGGTTGTGGATATGGATATCTGAAAGGTAAATGTTGTTGTTATGTGTTTTTTTTATGTAGCAGTGTCAATGAATACTGTGAATTTATACATGAAAATTTAAGAAAAGATTGATGTGTAGGATGATCACAACCAACCAACACTGCCTTCTCCGGTGCACCCTTTTTCTCCATCGACAACTCCTTCTCTTCGTCCTTGCCGTGATAAAGGGGAATGAATTCCTCGGTGAAGTGTACCTCTTTAAACTCTAATAGTAAGGGCAAAAGGGAATTTTCATGTACATCAATAAAGGCAAAATAGACTTTTTTTTTTTTTTTTTTTTTTCATATGCATGTGTTGGTTGCAGATCTGTATTCAGATGTAGTGCAGGAAGAATCAACATTATAAATTTACCACTTTTATATTTTCTTTCAACATCTCTATATTTTCTTTTTAACACTTCCATATTTTTTTCATACATCTCTATATTGTCTCCCTCCACCTCATGTTTTTATACCTTCGTAAATGTATAAAAAGGCCAAATTATATATGAATTTAAAACATTTTAGATTACCCAATTTAGAAATTAAATTGTTAAATTCAAAATTTAAAAATGTGTTTTTAATTTTATAATATAAAAATATATTATAAATTATATAATCTAAAATATATTTTAAATTTTAAAAATATATTACAGATTTCACAATCCAAAAATTTAAAAATATATTATAAATAATATAATCTGAAATACACTTTTGGATTACACAATAAAAATATATATATTTTTATATTATTTAATTCAAAAATCTAAAAATATATTTTGAATTATGTAATATAAAATATATTTTTTTTACATTTTCACATCATACAATTCAAAAATTTAAAAATATATTTTGTATTACGAAATTTAAAATATATTTCTGATTACGAAATCAAAAATATATTCCTTAATTTAAAAATATATTATGAATGGTATAATTTAGAATATATTTTTAAAAAATTCCACAAGCATGAGCAGTTTAAATATTTTAAAAAAAATATGAAGATACAAATAGTAATTACCATTTCTTTATTGCTAATTGAACAAACCTTCATGACATGGACTTGATCAATATTGCGAGAGAAATTGAGTTTTAATCTTTTATGTGTTGCATTTGTTCTCTTATACAAATTTTCTTTTGTTTGGTTAATTGATTTGCAATGCATGTTGTTCTTTAAGAAATACAACATGTTTGCATAAAGTTCTCCTACTACCAATAAAGAAGAAGAAGAATGACACTTGAGAAAAATTTCCAGTTTATGTGATCAAAAGTATTTTTTATAAAACCATTTCCTCCTATTTGCTTTCCTAATTCAAGGGCTCATCTACATTTTTCTCAACAAAAGCACGTGTAAATCGTGTGAGACATATTGAAAACTGTGGGTTATAACTTACCTTTAACCGTTTTCTTGTCATAATTGGAAAGTTACTTGCCACCATCAATTGCAATCAATGGGAGGTTAATTGCCACAATCAATTGCAATCAAAGGGAGGTTACTCACCACAATTAAATTGTAATCAAATGGAGGTTTCTTACTACAATTAATTGTCATCAAAGGGAGGTTAATTATCATTAATTGTATTTATTATTGTTGTCTCCTAGAACCACTATATATAGTGGCTTCCTTCAAGCAATGTAACATACAACAAACAACAATACGCACTTGTTTCCTCTCTCTTGTTTAACCCAGAATTTGTTTTGGGGCTATTTATCTATTAGCCTTAGAGGAATTCATTGTACTCCCAGTACCATTATAGTGGAAGTTTTGGCTCTCTCGCCAGTGGTATCATTCTCATTTTCTTTGTTACTTTAATTTTTCATAATCTTTGTTGAAATTATTACGCTTCCGCACACGATATCCCTACAAAAACAATTTATACAATTTTAGGTTGTTTTAGATTTGGACAATGCAATGTACTAGATGAAGGGAGTGAGAAAATTTGCAAACATTTATACAATTTGTTTTCATTGATTTGTGTATAAATATGGAGAAAGTTTTGGAATCCAGTATGAGTTCTCATCCATGTTAATCACATGAGAATTGTCAAGAAATTGGAATTAATATGTGAAAGTATGGTTTAATATGAAACTAGGGTTTAAAATTGTAATATTATTACATTTTATTCTTCCATGTGTTTAACAATTTGTATTTATGTAATGTTAAACTAGATATAAAATTTGAAAGTAGGATTTAATATTTTAAATATGAAATTTTAAAGTAAGGTTTAATATTGTTATGTTTTTACTGGAGTTTATATTTTAAAATATTTTTTTTCTTTTGGTCTGTAATAAAAGACAGATAATTGGTAAGGATTGATAATTAATGTTATACTTAAAGGTTTACATTTTATTTTGTTCATTTGATGAGCACGTAAAAGAAGGGTAAAAACACGTTTGAAACCTTGAATTTGTGTAGAAGTGGATGGAAAAGAGGGGTAGACACAAGTTTAGATCCTTGAATTTGTGTAGAAGTGAAAACGAGTAATTCCAGGCGTGCACACTCTCGCTCAATTGCGAAGACTATGAATCTCACATATGCATGTGCAAAATACCAAAATACCCTCCTTTAACTATACATGAAAGCAATTTTTTAGCAAATAATTAATAAAAATAAAAATGTTATATATATATATATATATATATATATATATTAATAAAAGAATAATGATTAAATAAATTTATTAAATAGTAATAATAATAATTTTATTTTTTAATAAATATTTAAAAACATTATTAATAATTATAAAAATATAATTATAATATAGCAAAAATAAATATAGTTATTTATATAAAAAAAAATATTGTAATAATAATAATAAATTCTTATTTTTAATTGAAATAAAAAAATTCCTAATAATGTTACATGTTCCGACAATTTTATATAATTAGTATTTTTTTCAAAGTCAACTCTTACACCATCTTATTCTTTTATCAATTAAAATAAATAAATTTTAATCACACCCATCACATTATTCACAAACTTTTCCTTTACTTTCCACTCTATTTACCTTAATACAAACAACCCAATTTTTTCACCTTGATGGATTTGCGATGATTTTCACTGTTCGGATGTTCGGATCTAGTGATTTGCACTGTTCGGATCTAGTGATTTACATTGATTTGGAAGTGAGAAAAGACAAGTAAAGTTGAAAACATTATTTGGAGATATGTGGGAAGAAGTGAGCAGAAAGCCACCGTAATAACACCGCACTAACTTATATTGGTGTCGTTCCTTTTTTATGAGCAAAGTCGCGTTGTGGTGTGATAGTTGATAGCTTTTGTGGTGATCTTTGATGTTGTTGTGGTGATTTGAGGTAAGAATTGGAAGTGGAAATCAATTAGAAGAGCTGAAACCGATTACGTAACACAAAATCCAAAGATAATTGACTATGCATGGCATTGTTATAAATAAAATCAAGTATGCATGTTCAGTATTATGTTTAATTTTAAGGGATAATCGATGTTGTATAAGATAATCAATTATGCGTAATTATGAGGAATACTTGATTATCACATCTTCATAATCCATTTTTATTTAAATAGGACATTAAATAATTTATTATTTATATTTATTTAAGATTTTGAATAATTTAATAATTTTATTTATTTCAAATTTTTATTTAAATAGGATATTCAAATTTAATAATCTTCAAATTCAAACGAAGCAGAATTCGATCTAATTTTAAAACATTTATTTGCACTCTTGCACTACCTTACACATGGGTTTTCAAACATTATTATAATCTGAGTTGGTCTCATGCATAGAATGAGTTCAGGTTATTTAGTGTCGAAATAAACTTTTGCCAAATAACAGGCTATTAAAAAGTGAGTGTAAGTTGCAATATTCCTCCTATAATTTTTACAATAATTTCAATTTTTGATGTAAAATCTAAATCCTTCATCTTGATCACTGATTGCTGGAATATCTTTCTCTTTTCTCAAAACCTTCTCATGCATAATTGAGATTGGTCAACAACATGAAGGAATGGTACAAATAAGCTGTGCAGAATATGTTATCAACCCTTGCCAGGCATCACCATAAAATTCACCACAGAAGCTAATGGAACAATGCAAACATCCTGATTTTAATCTTCATCCGAGAAAAAATCAACATCTTTGGGAGGACCCCTTTGAAGTTTTGCTTGTAATTCTAGATTTTTGGGCAGAACAAGTTCAGTACCCTCACCTGAAGTGGAAAAATATCTCTCCAGTACCATCTGGTACACAATATATATATATATATATATATATAAAAAAAATAAAGTCAATATTCAAGAAATGTCTTCTCTTGTGATTGGCATTTTAAAGAAGATAGAGCATAAAATTTTATATCCCAAGTTCATATAACTTTGTAAGAATATAATATATTGCCAAAGAAAAATCACTTACCATGGCAGCAAAGGCATCAAGTTTCTTTTGCTGACAGGACTTACTCAAACCCCTGAAAGAGTAGTGTGTCAATTTCCCCAAAAAAATACTACACTACCACAAAAATTTAATTGACAACTTTTAAAAGGAATTTTTTAAATTTCATTTGACTCTCACATCCTATAGCACACTTCCTCTGATACCAACGACCCTTAGCTCACAGCCCTCAACAACATGTCATTTCTCCATTCCCCCATTAGAGCACAATAGGGTCTCCTATTTACATACACTAAAAAAGGGTTCAGAAGTTAAGCACGTAATAGCTTCAATGGAATAAAACAAAAATAGTCTCAACCTACATAAAAAAAATTTATAACATGTTTCTCATTGGAGACAACATGCATATTTCTTCTCAAGCAAGCCTTATGTGCGGATGAAGGTTTTAATTTCAGCCTACTAATTTAGTTTTTAAAACTAAAGAACTTCAACATGATTCTCTGTGAGAATGAGATTTCGATAAGAATATACGGTTCTTTTCCCATCAATTACCCTTCATGAAGCATACCAGAACTGTGTCCATAGATTAAACTAAATGATTAGTGAATGCAAGATCGTGTAGGAAGTACAAATCTTTTCACATTGGTGACATTGTGACAATGCACCAGATGCCAAATCATTGCCAAGATTACCATATCACTTACTAAATTATTTATTATTTATTATTTATTATTTATTTTGCACAAAAGATAGATTATCAAAGGATATAATACAATCAATAAAGAAGTTTAAAACAATAAAGAAGTTTAAAAACAATTACATGTTGACCATTCGATCCATGGCTTCTGTCGTTGTCCCATGTTCATCTTGTAGATATACTCTCCAACCCCTGAAGTAGAGTTGATATATAATAGAAGTTAAACTAGTAATACAAGTAGTTAACAGTCCAATAAACTCCTATCAGGAGCCATCCAGAACTCCAAATTTGTCATTCAAATTTATGAGTAACTCAATGTCAGTGAATATAATTGTTATTTGCTAAGGTCAATCATTTAATATAATTCAACATTTAAGGCATTCCCATAACTCACGGTTCTGGTGGCTTAGCAGCTTCAAGAATGAAGAGTATATAACATAAAACTAAGTCTGATACTATTGCTTTCATATTCTCATTACGGAATTCATAAATAAGGATAGAAGAATATAAATTGTCAAAGCTTCACTAAAATGGCTTACCTCTCAGCAGCTTGAACAGCAAGCCTTCCAGCAACACTTCGGACTTTGTTCGACTGAGGTGTTTCCTTCCCATCAGCAGATTTTGGAAGCCCAATTATAAACTCATCAACCTCCTACAGTTTCAAAATCATGTCAATTTGAAGGTTATGTACCCTCAAAGATATATATCCAATTCTTTAGAAGTACAAGAGAATAAAGATGATTCCTGACCTCTTGTTCGGCAATGTTAACAATCCGAAGCTCAAGCTTCTGTCCTCGCAGTTCCAAAACCTAAATCAACTGCAGGCTTATCAGAATGGATGGCTGATGAAACACAAATAACATATTTCATGATTGCAGTTGAAGTAATGAGCATATATTAATGTTGTCACATTTAACTGCAACATTTTCTCATCAATTGTAGTAATATGTGCTCCACTGGTAAATTTTATGCTTTAGCACGTTTTCTGTTCTAATAAATGCACTGAATTTTGGTTTTAGTCCCTCAATGATTTGGGTTTATTAAACCACCAATTACATCCTTGAAGGATTACTTTCTCTTCTAAGTGGTCCTTAATGTTAAAAAAACCTAAATAGCCTTAAGATATATTCAGAATCATGCTAAGTAGTGCCCCAAATGTTAAAAGACCCTTCCAATTAGTCTCTAAACTTTACAAAAATACACCAATTTAAGGACAAAGAAATATACAATACTTTAAAGATTCCTGAATAGTTTTATTACTTTAGAGACTATTTAGGAAAGAAGATACTACTCCAAGGATCCCTGACAAAATCAAATATTAAGCTAAATGCTGATGTGTTACTCAATCAGTTAGGAATTCATTTGGCATGTCACTACTTGGTATGTGTTTGGATAAGCATTGACAAAAATGATTTTAAATGAAATTGCTTTTAGTTAAAACTGATCTTCAAGTGACGTAATTATGTTTGGATGTTTTTAATTTTAAAAGTTTTTTTTTGTAAATCCAAGACAAATGCTACATAAATTTGTTTTCAACTCGAAATTAATTCTGGGTCAATAAACAATTCTGGACTAATATTACCTTCTGCGTCAAAGGGAGATTTTGATGCGGAAATCAAACAAAAAGAGCGTCAACAATGCCATTCAAACAAACATCAACAATTAGGTGACATTTCAACATGACTCCCCACAAACCAAACACGCACTAAATAAATCTATCATATAAGGAGAAACAAAGGACTCACTTCATCCAAATTCAATCCCAACATTTGGAAAAGATGCTTAGAAAAATGGACAAAGAACCCAAAACACAGTAAAAAGAATACAAGTTGAATTCACCCAAATTTCTATGAAATTGGAAATTTGAAAAGTAAAAGAGAAAAAGAGAATTTGTTACGGCTAAGGGGCGAATGGAGAAGCCTTTGCTGAGGGCAAGGCCAGTGCGAGCCAATCCCAAGTCGAGCCCAAGGCTGAAGCCTCCTCTCCATTGCGGCTCTCTCTTCCTCCGAAGAGCGTTTGGGGGAAGTTCATCCAAAGTTAGTGCATTTACTCTGCTGTAACTATGAACATACCCATTTTCACAATTCACAAAAGATGGGATTTTTCTAACATCTAAAGGGGAATAGCAGAGGAACAGTTTCTGGGGTGGCAGATGCAGCACCTGCTGCGTCAACATTATTGCAACTGAAGAGTGTAAGAGAGTTTCAAAAGCGAACAGAAAGGATAATGTATATGGAAACTATACTTTTCTCTTATACATATTTTATTAATAAAAGAATAGATATAAAAGTGAATAATATTTTTACTATTTTGTTATATTCAGTTTAAATAATTAAGTAACTAATACCAGTGATTAAAAATATCAAACAAGAATATATTACATAATCCCAGCTTTTTCATTTAATATAAATATACACTAAAAAATTATTAAATAAAAACTATTTTTAGAAAAAATATTTAGTTATTATATTGATTAAGTTAAATACTATTTTATACACTAAAAAATTGTTGGTATGTAATTTATATTATTAATTCTTCTTGCCGATTGACCTACTCGGTTGACTGTAGCGTCAAGTTCTGGCTCTGTCTATCTCTGTTGGAATCTGTTATTCCCTTGGTTGTTTTGGAATGCGATTCCGTTGAGACAGAGGGGGTCCTACCTGTTGATTGCACTCCGACGATCAAGTCAGTACAGGGCTTATAATAAACGAGAAGTATTGAGTTTCAATCTTAGAAACAACTTACCTTAACCTGAGATCTCAGGTCTCTTTTATAGTTTACCTCTTGTAACAGCTTTCTATCACGAGAATATAATCTCAACTAAAAGCATACTCGACAGAAAAATATTCTGTTCAAGGGCACACTCTCTTGGTGCTGCAACCGAACAAAATCTTTCCTCCATGGAGTGCATAAAATCATAACAGAATAACCACCAAGGTACCAACTCATGTACCAACATCAAAGGTCCAATATGTTTACATAGCCACCCTCAGCGTGGTGCTACGTTATCTTTTGAACGCATGCAACCTAACTTCTACATAAAGGTTTTAAAAGGAAACCTTTACTTAAGTTAGACCCCCTGCGTACTAAGCACACCTCAAGGTCCAAAACTACCCCTTGCTAGCCACCTCGGCCTTATGCACAAGGGGTTATATGAAGAGCTTAACTAATAAATACATTTAGGGCCCCATCTCATGACCCACCAACTTGGCCCAAGAGCCGAGCTGACCTGCCTATAATTGAGACTGAGGTCCGACCACCGAGCGCTGAGCTCTGAACGCGCTGGTCCAGTACATTAATAAAAAATTATAAAGTATTTTCTAAATTGATAATATTAACTATCAAAATTTTAGCTACTAACTATTTTATATTCTAAATTAATCTTTATAATGATTAATTTTAAAACTAAAGTAGTTAGTAGTTAAAACATTGATAACTAATGTTAAATACCAATTTAGAAACTAGTTTATAAATTTTTATTAATAATAGAAACTATATATACCAATAGTTTTTTAATTTATAAAATACTATCTAACTTAGTTAATATAGTAATTAATTGTTTTTTTCTCTAAATTTATTTTCTATTTAATTATTTTTTTTAGTGATATTTTTGGTAAAATTACTCCTCACACTACAATAAAACATAAAATTAGTTTTCAAATATCAGTGTTGACCAAATTGCAACAATATGAGATCTAACATAACACAAAAGGTTTTTTTTTAAGTTAAAGCATAAAATTATTTTTAAATAATTTAATTGTTCACAAGCTTATCCAACTCTAAGTCGACTTTAATAAAGTTTACTTAATTCTTTTTAACCTTTTTTAATAAGTCAAATTATTTATGTTCGTTTCATACTAGGGTCAGCTTAGCCAACACATACTAGAATAATTAAAATAAATAAGGTTAGTTGATATAGTTAACACCAATATTTATATGTATTTAAGTTAATATCGACTAAATCAAAATTAATTTTATTGATCTTATCATATATTTAAGTTAATGTCGATTAGACCAATGCTAATATATTATATCTTTAATATTTATTTAAGTTAAAATCGGTTAAATTGATCTTAATTGATATGTTATGAATCAGTACACTCTTCTGACAACAAATAAGAGTTGCAAATTACTTTAATCTTTAATCCAAAGGTACAAATTTAAAGATGACAAATATCCTCATTTAAATTTTCATTTCTCTCTGTCTATATAAATTTCCTCACATTCATCTTCTTCATGAACACCCATCTCATTTACCCACACTCATCTCTTTCGTCAACATTGATCTCTTTCATCCACACTCTTCCCCTTATCTCATTCATCCACACTTATATCCTCATGTCCTTCATTCACATTCATCTTTCTTCATCCACATTCACCTTCTTCATTCACACTCGTTTTCTTCATCTACTACATTTATTTTTCTTTTTTGTATTTTATTTTATTGAAGAGGAAGATTGTCATTAGTGTCGGTCACACCGACACAAATTAAATTATTATTAAAAATAAATTTTATTTAATTTTAAAATAAAAATGCATTAACGTCAACTTATCAATACTAAACTATTTAAATTAAAAATTAGTGATGAATTAGCTACAACCTAGAGTCGGTCGTAAAAATTCAACAATAATGAATTAACATTTATAATTAATTTTAGTTCAGGGGATTTGTATTTTTTAAATTTATAGAAAAGGGTCAATTACTATGAAAAGAGCGGATAATAATAATAAGAAATATAGTAAGAGGGATTTAAGTTAAGACCTTTTGGGGTAAGAATTTATAGTATTTTATTCTTTTATAATGACTTTCCATTTATATTATTATTTAGTTGATGGTGTAAAATTTTTGAAATTTTAAAAGAAAATAAAAGAAAATAATAGAGGTGACGTTTTATGCATTAGTTGTGGTTGTGAGTATACATAATTAAATAAAAATCAATTTTAGAAATAAAAAGGTAGATTTTATTTAATTTTAAAATAAAATTGCATTAACATCAACTTGTCTAATATTAAACTATTTAAATTAAAGATTAGTGATCAATTCACCATAACTTAGAGTCGATTGTGAAAAATCAACACTAATAAATTAACATCTATAATTACTTATATTTTAAAGGGTTTTTATTTTTAAAATTTATAAAAAAGGGTTAATTACTATGAAAAAAAGTGGATAACAATAATAAGAAGAAGAAATATACTAAGAGGGATTTAAGTTAACACATTTTCGGGTAAGAATTTATAGTATTTTATTAATTTATAATACATCCAATTTATATTTTTATTTAGTTGATGGTGTAGAAATTTTAAAATTTAAAAAATAATAATAGAGGTGATGTTTTATGCATGTGCATTCATCATTAAGTAAAAATCAATTTTAGAGATAAAAAATAATTAATTATTATATTAACTAAATTAAATACTATTTTAGGGACTAAACAAATTATTGGTATCAAATTAGTTTTTGTTGATTGATCCTGCCTGTTGACCGGAACGCTGGAGAATGCCTCGTCAACGGATCGACGTGCGCACCGCTTCTCACCTTCGTTCCTCCCTGGGATCTACTTCAAGAACCTGCAAAGAAACGATACGGCGCCGCTGCGGCCGATCGCACTCCAACGCTCAAGTCAGTGACGGTATCACCAAAAACTAAGAGAACTGGAACCGTGCAAATCCTCTCTCACAATCAGCTCTATCACTTGCAAGCGTAAAGTGTATGAACTGAACGTGCGTACCTCAGAAAGTTGGTTAAGAACTCTTATATACCTGGTGGCTTTCTCTCTCCTGGCAGTTACAGACTTGGACACGTGGCTCGCATCCAACTGTACACGTGCCATCATCTGGAGGCTCCCTGACTTGGCGCTGCTTCTGCTCTCATTTTGGCTAAGTTACTTATGCATGGTACTGCCCAGTGCATAGCTAACTTAGGAGTGCGATCTCTACTGGAACTGGCGAGTTAGGGCCTTCATACACCTTCCCTGTGGTCTCGCCGGCCGCCTTCATAATCTGCTTCTCCTTCATCTTCGGCGATGTGCTCGCTCTGGCGATCTCCGACCGCTTGGTCGCCTGGGTCTACATCTGGCGACTTCATCTTCAACCTGGCGATCGCCTATTCTGGTAAGCTGGAAATCGGAACACGCCAGCTTAACAACTGGCGACTACACGTGCCCCCCGACTTCCTTCCCTTCTGCCAACCTGGCGTCTTGTCAACACGCCTACACTGTAGCAGGACGCCACGTCATCACACCCGACCACCAGGGCGGTACATTGATCAAGGACTATCTTGAAGCTTTGATGTCTCCAAATCCATGGTGTTTGATGGAAGGCTGGAGTTGTTGTTTGTGTGGGTGGGTTTTGGGTAGAATGATGTGTAATCCACTCTTTGTTTTTATTTAAAATAGTTTGGAATCAAAACCTTTTTGAAAAAGATTGTTTTATGAAGAAGTGGAAAAACAATCTGTTGTTTTGTCGTTTCAATCAGTTGTTTAACACTTAAAGGTTTTTGAAAAGGCTTTGAAGCTATTTGACTTGGTTAACTTTGCTGTCAAACCAATTCAATCGGTTGTTTCGTGACTTCAACCGATTGTTTATTGAAAATCTATAACAAACTTTTTGTTATGTTTGCAAATCAGCTTTAAATGTTTTCTAATTGAATAAACTTCTGCTTTAAATGTTTTTAACAGCTTTTAGAGTATTTAAAGAGGTTGTTATACTCTTTTAAAGTTGGATAACAGTTTTGAGACATTTGTGAAAGTGTGAAAATAGATTTGAGTTTTCAAGATTTGCATTCAAGCTTTTGGGTTTTCTCAAAGAAGTGGAATAGGATTGCTATAATCTTTTGATTTGATCTTCATCAGGTGTAATCCTTTCTGTATCTCTTGTATTTCTGAATACTGGTGTGTAAGTGCAGAATCAGATGGTGTTCTGATTTTTGTGGTGTTTGTGTGCCAAAGGAAGTGTGTGACTTGAGGTGCTCAAGGTCACTTCTCTAGTGTGTGTTTGTAATCTGGATTTTGATTGCACAGTAGATACCTAGTGGTTTCTTGGGATAAGAGTGAACCAGTATAAATTATTTGTGTGCTTTTCTCTTGCCCTGAACTCATTTAAATTCTGCTTTTAAGTTTTTTTTAACTTTGCTGATAAAAACAATTGGTTGAATCGCAAAAACAACCGGTTGATTTTTTGATAATCAACTTAAACAATTTTTGTTTGATTGCTTTCTGGATTTCTATATCTGTGATTTTGTATTGAATTTCATTATACCTTCAAAGTTTGCGAAAATCTTTCATAAACAATTCACCCCCCTCTTGTTTAAGCCCATATATTCTAACAATTGGCATCAAGAGCTTGGTACTTGAAAAATACTCAAGTTTGATCATAAAAATCTTTTTCTTATGGCTGAAAAATTACCATTTGGGGAGGGTGCATTAATAAACATACCACCTTTCTTCTGTGGTTTGAATTACCAATTTTAGAAGGTACGTATGAATATCTTTGTTGAATCTCTTGATAAAGGAATATGGGATGCAATTGAAAATGCCCATTTTATTCCAAAGCTTGAAAAGGATGGTGTTTATATTAAAAAGCCTTGGTCCCTATACCGTCCCGTCATCGGACATTGACCGAAGGTGAAAGTCAACGCATGGTGGAACCCCTCCGGGGACCCATGGAAGAAGGTCAACGGGTTGACCGCTCGAGTCATCGCCTCGCTGAGGCATCGCCTAAGTAAGGCGTCGCCCAAGAGAGGCATCGCCCAAGAGAGGCATCGCCCAAGAGAGAGGCATCGCCAAGCAAGGGTACCGCCAGGTTAAAGCATCGCCAAGCTAAGACATCGCAAGGAGGCTTCGGGCGTCGCTAGTTCAGAACAGTAGCAAGGGGAAGAGAAAGGTGGCTTCAAGGCCCTAAATTCTAGTACCAGTAGAGGGTAAACCTGACTCGTGAAGTATCCACGCCACTGCTGGGAGGCCCTGGGACAGATACGACCCATGAGAGGGCCATGACCAGGGGAGAACCACATGCATGATACGAGAGAAAGGTAGATACACCCCCAAGGAGAGTGACTAGTGATTGGGGCGCATGAGTTGGCACCCAAAAAGTCAACCCACGTGACAAATGCACTTCGCAGAAAAGAGGGCTCACACGATGGAAAAAACCCTAAGTTGGGTGGCGGCGCTGTAGGACCCTCTGCACAAAATAAACGATCAAGTCAAAGGGGCACCTGGCAATACCCACGTGCTCATTAAAAGTTTCAGGGAAAGTTCGCCAAGGTACGCGTTAATTCAGTTAAGATTCGAATGTTCCAAGGAATGTTTGGATACGCCTTCAATGCGCTTTAACGCGCTTTAAAGATTAGAGGTGTATAAAAAGGGACCTTGGGGCATTTGAAAAGGGATCCGAGTTTTAACCTAATTCTCGCAGTTACACAGAGCGCTAACCCTAGTTGTTTTCGCTGCGCACCCACTGTGAGCACAAGGCAATTAGGGCAACACCATTCTAGTTCACAGTTTTTAGTCACTCAGCACAGTTTCTTCGACCACCTCCCAAGGGTGTGTCACTTTGATGTTTCTCGCTAGCTGACTTGATCGTCGGAGTGCAAACGGCCGCGAGGGCGCCCCTTTGTTCACTTCTTTTCAGGTATCAAAGACGGAGCATGACGAAGGTGCCCTAGCTTGCGAGGACAAGCCACGCACAAAGACGACCCCTGGTCAGCCGGACGAAACATTTGGCGCCCACCGTGGGGCCTGATATAAAACATCAGTCCCACCACACACGTTTTTCAGTGCCAGTTCCCAAACCCGGTCAAGTTGAGAAAATTTCCAGAAAGCCATGACCACCAGACCTCCGCGCTCGAGGAGCGAAGAGATGACCATGCAACAACTTGTGGGCATGGTGCAAGGGCTGCAAGAAGCAATGACAGCCTCCAGAGCAGATCAGGAACGCATGCAGGCGGATCTCACAGCCTCTCTGGCGAGAAACGAGGAGCTCCACCGTACCAACGAAGAGCTACGTCGCGATGTAGACGAGCCTGAGGCTGCCTGCCCACTTAGGGAATTCACCACACCGTTCTCACAAGCGATCTTAGGAGCAGCAATCTCCAACACGTTCACAGGGCCTAAGGTGATCTTTACAGGAACGGAGGATCCTGAGGCACACCTCGCGGCGTTCCACACACAAATGATGTTGGTCGGAGGCTCTGACGCCGTAAAATGCAAGCTCTTTATGAGCACATTAACCGGAATGGCCCTGGATTGGTTCGTCAGCCTTCCAGAGGGTCACGTCACGACCTTTGATCAACTCTCAAGACTATTTAGAGAGCAGTACTTAGCCAACAGGGCCCCAGCCCCGGTCTCGTACGACCTTTTCGACGTGAAACAATTCCAAGGTGAGACCCTGAAGGAGTACATAAGCCGCTTTGGAGCACAAGTAGTAAATGTGGGTACTACCGATGAACCCATGATTGTATACGCATTCAGGAAGGGAGTGCGACCCGGGTCTTTTGGTAAGTCACTTAACTGCAGGCTTCCCAAGACCTTTGCTGAAGTAAGGCGACGAGCGTTGGAGCACATTGCCTCAGAGGGCGAGGCGTACGAGAAGTGCATACCTGCTGCACCTGCATGACCAAGGGCGCAGATACGCACGCAACCTGCTAGGGTCCATGAAGCTGCCACAGAGAGATGGAACCCAGACAGAAAGCGCACCTACGAGGCGAGGAGGGCCCCGCCAAGGACCCGAACTGAAGGAATGAGAGAGGGGGGTAGACCGCTGAGGCATAAATTTGTGGTGGAGCTCAAAGACCTCATCGTTGTGCCCAACATAGCAGACAGGTTGAGGCCACCGACGAAGTCTGACAAAATTCTGGGGCCCCACAAGGAGTCGTGGTGCGAATTCCATGAAGCATTTGGACATCATATTAACAACTGTTTGGCGCTGGGCTATCAGTTGGATGAGCTTGTGAAGAGTGGCTTCCTAAAGGATTACCTCGTAGGATCCCCTACGACGGCAGCCATGGCAGTACAAGAGGAGGGCCAGGCACACGAGATGCCAGTCCATGGGGAGGTTCACACCATTTCTGGTGGATTTTCTGGAGGAGGGCCCACGGCCTCTCAAAGAAAGAAGTATGTGAGGTCAATAAGTTCAGTTGCAGAAGAATTCTCGGATGACCCTTGGGAATCAGACCTCGTATTCACAAGGGCTGACCTATGGGATGTCGTCCCGCACGATAATGACCCCGTGGTCATCTCAGTAGTTATAGCAGGAAGGAAGGTACATAGGGTTCTCGTCGACCAGGGGAGTTCCACTAATGTCATGTTCTGGACGACCTTTAACAAGGTACAGTTTTCCTCGGACCTCTTGAGACCCTACACCGGATGCTTGTATGGATTTGCAGATAACCCAGTGGAAGTACGTGGGTACTTAGAGCTGAGGACGACGTTCACTGATGGAACGGCGTCACGTACCGAAAGCATCCGATACCTGGTGGTTAACGCCAACTCGGCCTATAACATTTTGTTGGGCAGGCCCGCCCTAAACAGGTTGAGGGTGGTACCTTCCACTCGCCACATGAAAATGAAGCTGCCAGCCCTCAGCGGCAAAGTGATAGTCATCAAGTCGGACCAGGAAGAAGCCCGGAAGTGCTATGAGAACAGCTTAAAGACAAAGAGAGGCGTGGTCATGGTAATTGAACGACCACCCGCCTCACGTTCATTAGCAGAGCCAGGATCCATGGAAGAAGCGATGCCTAGGGATGACGCATGCACAAATGGAGGACGCCTTGACGCCTCGACTATGGAAGAAGATGCAGAAGAGGCGATGCCCGACGATGCGACGCCTATAGAAGAGGACCCCATGAACGAGTCTCGCCCAGTAAACGCGCAGTGTGAACAACCCCAACCCGAGGACAACGTGGTGGAAAACCAAATAGGAGGAAAGACGTTCAAATTAGGACGCCACTTAAGCCGGGAAGAACGAAAAGAGGTAACAACAATGATCTCACGACACCTCGACGCGTTTGCGTGGACCGCGGCAGACATGCCTGGCATCGACCCAGATTTCTTGTGCCATCGCCTTACCATGGACACTAAGGTCCGCCCTGTGCGTCAGAGACGGAGGAAGTTCAATGAGGTGCGATGCCTCGTCGTGAAGCAAGAAACTCAGAAGCTACTAAACGCGGGGCACATCAGGGAGATACAATACCCTGAGTGGCTAGCCAACGTAGTCCTAGTCAAGAAAGCAAATGGGAAGTGGAGAATGTGCATAGACTTCACGGATCTAAACAAGGCATGCCCGAAGGATTCGTACCCACTCCCCAACATTGACACGTTGGTAGACAGTGCCTCGGGCTGCAAGATGATGAGTTTCCTGGATGCGTTTTCAGGTTACAATCAGATCAAGATGCATCCCCGGGACGAGAGCAAAACGGCGTTTATGACAGACACATGTAGCTACTGTTACAAAGTAATGCCGTTTGGTTTGAAAAATGCAGGCGCCACCTACCAGAGATTGATGGACAAAATCCTTGCACCAATGCTAGGAAGAAACGTGCAGGCCTACGTAGACGACATGGTGGTAACCTCGAGCGAGAGAGGGCGACACGCGACTGATCTGGAGGAATTGTTCGCCACCATATCAAAATACCACCTGAAGTTAAACCCAGAGAAGTGCGTCTTCGGAGTAGAGGCAGGAAAGTTCCTAGGATTCATGCTCACAGAAAGAGGGATAGAAGCGAATCCTGACAAATGTACAACCATCATCGCCATGAGGAGCCCAACCTCAGTGAAGGAAGTTCAACAACTGACAGGGCGAATGGCAGCATTATCGAGATTCGTATCAGCTGGTGGGGAAAAGGGCCACCACTACTTCCAATGCCTCAAGAGGAATAGTCGCTTTACATGGACAGACGAGTGCGAGACAGCGTTTATCAAACTAAAGGAGTACTTGGCGACGCCACCTGTGCTCTGCAAGCCACGGGTGGGCGTCCCCCTCCGCCTATACTTTGCAGTAACACAGTGGGCCATTAGCTCTGTACTGGTCCAGGAACAAGACCAGGTTCAGAAGCCCATATACTTCGTAAGCAAGGCCTTGCAAGGCCCAGAGTCAAGGTACCAATCGCTAGAGAAGGCAGCACTAGCAGTGGTATTCTCAGCACGAAGGCTTCACCACTATTTCCACAGTTTTACGGTGGTAGCAATGACGAACCTTCCCATCCAGAAGGTACTCCAAAAGCCAGACGTGGCCAGAAGGATGGTACGCTAGGCAGTGGAGTTGTCAGAATTTGACATTCAGTACGAGCCCCGGGGATCCATCAAAGGCCAGGTTTATGCTGACTTTGTAGCGGAACTTTCACCCGGAGGAGATCCTCAAGAGTTAGAATTAGGGGCACAGTGGGTGCTCTCAGTGGATGGATCCTCCAATCAGCAAGGGAGTGGCGCCAGAATAATCCTCGAGGGGCCCAATGGGGTCTTAATCGAGCAAGCTTTACGCTTCGCCTTCAAGGCAAGCAACAATCAGGCAGAGTACGAGGCGTTGATTACGGGGATGCTTTTGGCTAAAGAAATGGGTGCTCAGAGCCTCTTGGCAAAGAGTGACTCACAATTGGTCATAGGACAAGTAACAGGGGGATACCAAGCAAAGGACCCCCAGATGGCAGCATATCTGAGGTATGTCGAGGTGTTGAAAAGAGCCTTCGTTGCGTTTGAGCTGGTGCACGTCCCCAGGGAGCAAAATGCCAGAACTGACCTGCTCGCCAAGCTGGCCAGCTCAGGCAAGGGGGGAAGGCAGAGGACCGTAATACAGGACACTCTCAAAACGCCGCGAAAATTCGTTGCAGATAATAGGGTGGACGTCCTTCATCTTAGTACAACAAGAGGAAAACTAAGGAGTCATCGCTCGTTAATTCAGGATACGGCGAGGGCACCTTGCATCCGTACTTACGCAACCTCGCCAGGTGAAGAAAGAAGTATACAGGTGTGTGCTGTGGAGGAAGGCGACACGTGGATGACCCCTTACAGGCGATACCTAGCGGATGGAATCCTCCCAGCGGAGCCAGAAGAGGGCAAGAAGATTAAGAGGAACGCCACCAGGTACACCCTAGTAGATGGGATATTGTTCAGACATGGGTTTACGCACCCTATCTTGACGTGTGTAAGCGGCGATGAGTGCACTAGGATAATGGCTGAGCTCCACGAAGGCATTTGTGGGAGCCACGTGGGAGGAAGATCCTTGGCATCCAAGGTGATACGCGCAGGGTTTTTCTGGCCAACAGTAAGAGAGGATTGCGTGCGATACGCCCAGCATTGCAAGCAGTGTCAGATGCACGCTGATTGGCACAAGGCGCCGCCAGAGGAGCTGAGATCCATATACAGCCCGTGGCCCTTCCATACTTGGGGGATTGACATCCTAGGTCCATTGCCATTGGCGATAAGGCAGATGAAGTATCTGATCGTTGCCATCGAGTACTTCACTAAGTGGATAGAGGCCGAACCAGTAGCACAGATCACCGCGCACAAGGTACAACACTTTGTTTGGAAGAACATTGTGTGTCGGTTTGGGGTGCCAAGGCGTCTCATTTCAGACAATGGCACCCAGTTCGCGAGCCAGCAGTTGGGAAAGTTGTGCACAAAAGTAGGAATCAAGCAGGTGTTCGCGTCAGTCGAACACCCCCAGACGAACGGGCAGGTCGAATCAGCAAATAGAGTTTTGTTGAGAGGATTGAAGCGCAGACTAGAGAAGGCTAAAGGGGCATGGGCATAAGAAGTGCCAAGGATTGTATGTGCTTACCACACCACGCCCCAATCCTCCACTATGGAGACACCTTTCAACCTAGTGTACGGATCGGACGCCATGATCCCCGTGGAGATACACGAGAGCTCGCCCCGTTTTCTAGGTTTCGTGGCGGAAGAATCAAACGAAGAAAGGAGGGTGAACCAGGACCTGATAGACGAAGCTAGGGAAGAAGCGAAAATTAAGGCCGAGGCCGTGAAGAGAAGAGTGGAACGTCAGTACAGCTCCAAAGTGAAGTTGCGACAATTCCAGATTGGCGATCTGGTCATGAGGAAGGCTCACCCCTACGAATTAGAGAACAAGTTGTCTCCTAAGTGGACGGGACCGTTCAGAGTAACCAAAGCCAAAGGGAATGGATCGTACAAGTTAGAAACTCTAGAAGGGGGCCCCATCCCACGCAGTTGGAATGTGGCGAATTTAAAGTTTTATTTTAGTTGAAATTTTGTAAAGGGGACACTCTTTTTCCCTCTCGGGGATTTTTTAACAAGGTCACCCAAATAAAGAAAAGAAAAGTTCAAAGATATTCCCATTCTAGCTTTTTCCTTTTCATACGATTTAGGATCAAAGGTCAAAGAAACAAAGACAAAGATAAGGCGTCGCCAAGATAAGGCGTTGCCAAGATAAGACGTCGCCAAGATAAGGCGTCGCCAAAATGAAGCGTCGCCAAGAGAGGGCGTCGTCGGAACATAAGGCGTCGCCAGAAACAGGCGTCGCCACCAAACAGTCAAGTTGAAGTCAAGTCCAGGGTAAGATAACAGGTATGCCAGTATAAGTTAAAATCCGGGCGCCTAGTCCTTGAATAGGGGTTAAGGGATTCCTTCGGGACGCCCCCTCCTCAAGTAGGAATAACCAGCCCCGGTACCAGATAAGTTAAAATCCGAGCGCCTAGTCCTTGAATAGGGGTTAAGGGATTCCTTCGGGACGCCCCCTCCTCAAGTAGGAATAACTAGCCCCGGTATCAGATGATAAATATAAGTTAAATCTGGGCGCCTAGTCCTTAAGCAGGGGTTAAGGGATTCCTTTGGGACGCCCCCTCCTCAAGTAGGAATAGCTAGCCCCAGTACCAAATGAGTTAAAATCCGGGCGCCTAGTCCTTGAATAGGGGTTAAGGGATTCCTTCGGGACGCCCCCTCCTCAAGTAGGAATAACTACCCCCGGTGTCAGATGATAAATACAAGTTAAATCTGGGTGCCTAGTCCTTGATCAGGGGTGAAGGGATTCCTTCGGGACGCCCCCTCCTCAAGTATGAACAGCTAGCTCCAGCGACTGATGTTCAGAACAGATTGAAAGTCTTCAGTGCATCCGAGGAAAGGGGAGTACCCCTGGGCAATGTGGAGGCACCAGAGAAAGTCCTCCTCACCCTCGAGTGAGTTCAGGCGAGAACAAGACCTCTTTGCTTAAGCAAATGGAGGCAAGATTGAAAGTTCTCAGTGCAGAACCAGGCCAACGAAGTTTTAGGCGTTAGCATAGAAATGTGCATGACACTTAGCAGTTCAGGCGAGCGACATTTTAGATATTAAGATTGACCCAAGCCACTGCCTAGGTTAAGCACCGATGTGTGCTAAGTTGATTTCTCTAAGACAAGAGTTAGTCAGCTATAACAGATGATTACACAACAGAGTAAAGGCGAAACAACCGAGAAATACGTTGAAGATAAGTACCAGTTGAGCCTTTGATATAGAAAAGAAAGAAGAAACGGTAAGAGTGCAAGAGAAGTTAGAAGCGGACAAGAATGTAAAGATGAAGTTCAAATAAGCATTAAATAAAATCCAAAGTCATAATTACAGTCAAGGTTCGCGATAATTATAATTACAAACCAAGCAAAAGGTAACTATCAGATAAATCTGTAGAGGCATGGGGGCATGGACTATTCTTCAGAGGTCTCCAAAGGCACCAACTTGCCGTCGACCACCTCGTTCAAGGGGCTGCATCCAGAAACGTTGATGCCTGGGTTCGCACAAGCAGCCTGAACAAGGGCCTCTGCGAACCCCTCAGCAAAACTGGTAGCAGACTCCCCTACCAACTTATCTTCAACAGCTTTGAAATTAGTAGCTTGAGCTACTATTTCTTGGTCTTTGGAGGCCAAGGCGGAAGACAACTCTTGGACTTTGGCTTGAAGGGACTTATTCTCAGTGGTCAACCGAGAGCATTCATCAGTTTTGTTTGCAAGGGCGACCTCAGTCTTTCCCAGTGTTTGCTCCCAATTCACACACTGATCCTCAAGTTTCTTCTGGTAAGCTTTGGAGGTTTCAGCAACCGCTTCAAGATCAACAATTTTTGTGCGAAGAGGGACCACTTCATTAAGAAGCTCTGCCTGGGTTTGGGCCACCTCGTGCAGCCGTTTGTTGGCCTCCTCCCTGGCCTTTTGCGCTATCCTCAGGGACTCCTTGTAGGCACCCTCTTGATGCCCCCAGTGGGCGGCCAGCCTCTCTTTTTCCTCTTTGAGCTTCTCCTGCCCCTCTTTCAGAGAAGCGACTTCCTTCTCCAGAGCTTGGAAGGCAGAAGCTTGGGCGGTCTTGGCCCTGGACTGTTTGTGCCAAGTGTAGGCACAAGACATGAAGAGGCCCATGTAATAGTACAGGCTCTCCCTCTGAAGTTCTTCAGCTTGGCCCCTAGCAGATCCCAGGCTCAGGAACCCCCTCAATGACTCCTGCATGGGAAGAGGGATTTCTGGGGCAGGGGGAAGAACGACCACGGGTTCAGCTTCGCACCCCCTCTCCTGATGCACTGATTGGGGAGGGGAGGTGGCGCTCGGTGGATCCTCCCTTAAAGACTCCGCCCCATGAGAAGAGGAAGTGGCGGAGGCGACTATCTGAGGGGCATGTTGGGTCCTTTGTCGTTTGAAGACTTGCCCCTCAGCAGAGTCCTCATCATCAGAAACAACCTCCACCACCCGCTTACCCTTGTCAAGGGGGGCTGAGGAAGCACCGACCTCAACCTGCGCGAGGGGGACGGCTGCGATGGGAGGTGGACGGGGAGAAGTTGGGGTCGTTGGATTCGTTGGTATAGTTGCAAGTGGAGGATGGGGGTCAGCAGAGGATGGAGGTGCGGAAGAGGCCGAGGGAGGAGATGCCAAAGCTCCATCTTTGGGCCTCAATAACTGGGCTAAACGCAACCGGCGTTGCCTATATTTTTGAACCTGCACCAATAAGGTAAACATAACAGAAGTTAGGCATCGGGCGAAAGTATAACACAAAGAAGCAGGAAAATCGCACATTAAGCAGAGATCCAGCAAGAGCAAAGCCCAGAAAATCGTAGGAAAGGACGTTCATACTTATGTATTTTCCCAAAGCATCGGCGTTGAACTCCAGGCTTATCAGAGTGGCGGTATCGAAGCCTCCCACACTGGTCAAAATCTTGCAAGCCTCTCGATCATTCGAGGGCAATTCATCCAGAGACTTGGACTTCATGGTTTTGACCTCATTCACCCAATATAGGGGAAAACCATTAAGGGCAGAAGGGTCGTAGTCAGAGCAGCAGACTTTGAAGAATTTCCCCTTCCACCCCTTGAAGGATTGTTGGAAGAGAGTTAGGAGCACCCTTCCAGGGATATTGCTGAGGCTCACCCAAAGGCTTTTCCCCTGTTTCTTCACTTCAAAAAAATGCAGGAAGATGTCAACGAAAGGAGTGCCCCCGAAGAAGCCGCACAAAACGCCAAAGGCCTTGACGAAGGCCCAGCCATTGGGGTGCAGTTGGGCTGGGGCGATGTTAATTTCCGTCAACAGCTCCCTCTCAAATCGGGAGAAGGGCAGGCGCATCCCGATACGCTTAAAAACGACTTGGTAGAAATAAAAGAAGGGGACCCCGTTATTGGCCCGCTCATCCCCACAGACAGGCTCTTCTAGCGTGCAAGGGAACACTGCAATGTCATCATCATGCCTCTTCCCAAAGGCACGGTCGTAGGTACATGGTTCCCCTACGTGGTCCCTCCAGGCTTTTGTAGATACTAAGCTTGAACACTCGTCGAGCAGTTCGACTGGAGCCCACGAGTAAAGGTCTCTATAGTTAACACTGAGGGGTGGAGGATTGGCTGTTGTTTTAGTACGAGCCATTGGCAAAGAGGCTGAAGAATAAAGATGAGAAAAAAGTTTTAGCAAAAAAGGATAGGAAGGGCGAAGAAGCAAAAACCTTACGAGAATCCCTACCCGCGCGAAGAAGCTCAGAAAAGGGGAAGGGGAAAAGGAACAGAGAAATGCAAAAGAGAATACAAGAGATACGAGGAAAATAAACAGTCTCAGGCAGTTGTATCAGTACGAAGGTTAAAAAGAGGGCCAGGGATGGAGAAAGATCATACCTTTTTGAGTATCTGGAGATTCAATGATCGAAAACGCGAGAGAGAAAACGAAGATTGCAGAAAGAGTTTGGGGAAGATGAACAGTAGGGAAAACGCAAGAGGTGAATGAAACAGTGGATTAGAGCGCGCGTTTTCGAAAGATGTAACGTTAACTTGGAAGCGCAAGCGACGCTCTTCCTCAGTCGTTGGATCTTACCACGTGTCAAGAGATTAAAGCATAAGTTAAACGTTGAACACGGGGAATGTCGCGTCAGATGTCCCGAGAGTGTCAAATCAAACTGAACAAAGGAATGTCACGTCAGCAGGGAATGCCACGTAGGTAGTGGGGGCGAGGCATTTCTCTTTTCGTTGACCAAAGATTAAAGTCAACAAGAAGACTGTTCAAGTCATCGTCGTGAAGGCATCGCCCAAGTATGGCGTCGCCCAAGAAAACCGCTAAAGTCATCGTCATGAAAGCATCGCCCAAGTATGGCGTCGCCCAAGAAAACCGCTAAAGTCATCGTCATGAAAGCGTCGACCAAGTATGGCGTCGCCCAAAAAGATAGCTCGGGTCATCGCCCATGTAGGACATCGCCCAAAAATGCACACGCTACTTAAAGAGTTAAGGTCGAACACTAGAAAGGCAAGTGCAAAGGGCGACGCACGCGGTATAACAAAGAAAACGGAAGCGGACGCGACCAAGCAAAAATAAATCGGATTGCGTTTAACATAAAGGAAAGCACAGATCCAGAGTTATGATTACAGATAAGAGTTCATGACAATTGCAAGCAAGGTGAAAATATAATCCTATACACGTTCTAACATTTGCGCAGGAAGCAAAAACAGGTCACTCGTCAGTGGCCCCTGGAGTTGAGCGATGCGACGAAGAAGCTCCGTCCCCGAATCTCAAGGCTTGGGCCAGCAGCGACCTTTGCCGATTGTTTAACTTCGAACCTATGCAAAAGAGACGGGCACAAAAGAAAGCACTTCAAAACAAAACCATACAAAAATCCAATGAAAACAAGGAATAGGAAGGTCATAAGGGAAATCTCCCGCACATATGTATTTTTCCAGTAACTCGGCGTTATATTCTAGGCTTATCAAGGCAGCCGCGTCGAAGCCTCCAGCACCCGCCAGGATCTTGCAAGACTCCTGATCCCTCGGGGACAACTTCTTGAGAGGCTTAGATTTCAAGGCTCTAGCGTCCTTCGTCCAATACAAAGGAAAGCCGTCCAGAGCGGAAGGCACCAGGCTGGAACAGCACACCTTGAAGAACCTGCCTTTCCACCCTGTGAAGGTTTGCTGGAAATGGGTCAAAAGAATCCTACCGGGGACGTTGCTAAGAGTCACCAGAGGTTGTTTCTCTGCCTCTTCACCTAAAAAAAGTGAAGGAAGATGTCTACAGAGGGTGCACATCCTAGGAAGCCAAACAGAATGTCAAAGGCTTTAACGAATGCCCAACTGTTAGGATACAGTTGGGCTGGGGCAGCATTCATCTCAGTTTGCAGCTCTCTCTCGAACCTAGAAAAAGGAAGGCACACCCCGACGCGCTTAAAGACCACCTGGTAAAAGTAGAAAAAGGGGACCCCATCGTTGGCCCGCTCGCCTCCGCATACCGGCTCTCCTAGGGTGCAGGGAAGCATGGTGATCATAAGAGCTCGAGTCCCCCACGTGTTCCCTCAAGGCTCTGCCGGAGAGTAAGCTCGAACACTCATCATGGAGTTCGCGCGAAGCCCACGCGTAAAGATCCTTGGGGTTCACCCTGAAGGAAGAAGGGTTAGTAGACATGTTGAGACAAGATGTCAATAAAGGACCTAAACGATCAAAGAAGGAAGATCCGGCGGTAACGCAGAAGGAAGAAGTCGACGATAAAAGAACGCAAGAAGAACTCTTTAGAAAGAAGGATGAACTGCGCAGGGAAGATATGGAAAATACGGGAACGATGGGTGCAAGTACGGGATTTCGAAGACCCAAACATTACAGTTGAGGCGCCAAAGGATGCCAAAAGGGGGCCGTGTGATTGAGCCACATGTCATAAGATTAAGGCATGACCTGGAGAGTCACTTTTCTTGCTCAGAGAATATCACATCGTCAGAGTCCTCAAGGGTACGTAGCGCGGACGGTACAGAAAATGTCACGTCAACCAGTCAGGGATTGACACGTTATCAAGATATCTCAAGAACAAAGGGGCGAGGCCTTAGCCTTAGTCTTTTCGCTGAAACTAGTTTCAGCTCAAGACTGGGGGCTTGTGTACCCTCCCGTCATCGGACGTTGACCGAAGGTGAAAGTCAACGCATGGTGGAACCCCTCCGGGGACCCATGGAAGAAGGTCAACGGGTTGACCGTTCGAGTCATCGCCTCGCTGAGGCATCGCCTAAGTAAGGCGTCGCCCAAGAGAGGCATCGCCCAAGAGAGGCATCGCCCAAGAGAGAGGCATCGCCAAGCAAGGGTACCGCCAGGTTAAAGCATCGCCAAGCTAAGACATCGCAAGGAGGCTTCGGGCCTCGCTAGTTCAGAACAGTAGCAAGGGGAAGAGAAAGGTGGCTTCAGGGCCCTAAATTCTAGTACCAGTAGAGGGTAAACCTGACTCGTGAAGTATCCACGCCACTGCTGGGAGGCCCTGGGACAGATACGACCCATGAGAGGGCCATGACCAGGGGAGAACCACATGCATGATACGAGAGAAAGGTAGATACACCCCCAAGGTGAGTGACTAGTGATTGGGGCGCATGAGTTGGCACCCAAAAAGTCAACCCACGTGACAAATGCACTTCGCAGAAAAGAGGGCTCACACGATGGAAAAAACCCTAAGTTGGGTGGCGGCGCTGTAGGACCCTCTGCACAAAATAAACGATCAAGTCAAAGGGGCACCTGACAATACCCACGTGCTCATTAAAAGTTTCAGGGAAAGTTCGCCAAGGTACGCGTTAATTCAGTTAAGATTCGAATGTTCCAAGGAATGTTTGGATACGCCTTCAATGCGCTTTAACGCGCTTTAAAGATTAGAGGTGTATAAAAAGGGACCTTGGGGCATTTGAAAAGGGATCCGAGTTTTAACCTAATTCTCGCAGTTACACAGAGCGCTAACCCTAGTTGTTTTCGCTGCGCACCCACTGTGAGCACAAGGCAATTAGGGCAACACCATTCTAGTTCACAGTTTTTAGTCACTCAGCACAGTTTCTTCGACCACCTCCCAAGGGTGTGTCACTTTGATGTTTCTCGCTAGCTGACTTGATCGTCGGAGTGCAAACGGCCGTGAGGGCGCCCCTTTGTTCACTTCTTTTCAGGTATCAAAGACGGAGCATGACGAAGGTGACCTAGCTTGCGAGGACAAGCCATGCACAAAGACGACCCCTGGTCAACCGGACGGAACAGTCCCAATGGATTGATCGAGAAAACAAAAGAGAAAAGTTTGATTGCATTGCAAAAAATATTATCACCTCTGCCTTAAATTCTGATGAGTTTTTCTGGATCTCTCAATGCAGATCTTCTAAGGAGATGTGGGATACTCTAGAGGTAACTCATAAAGGAACGAACGAGGTAAAGAGGGCAAGGAAACATACTCTAATCCAAGAGTATGAGATGTTCAGAATGCGCAAAGGAGAATCAATTGTGGATGTGCAAAAGCGATTCATTCATATTGTCAATCACCTGATGAGTCTTGGAAAGGTCTTTTACAAATAAGAGTTGAATATCAAGATTCTCAAATGTCTTGGTAGATCTTGGCAACCTAAAGTCACGACTATCTTAGAATCAAGGGACTTGACATCTTTGACTACAACCTCCTTGTTTGGAAAGCTTAGGGAGCATGAGTTGAAGATGAATAGACTCAACATTCTAGAGAGTGAAGATAAGCATGTAAGAAACATTACCTTGAAAATTTTCAAGCACAAGAACAATCAAGTTTCAAGTGATGAGAGTGAATTGTGACTCTTTTGTTTGTGAAAATTGTGAATCTCTTGAAAAGAAGGTTCACTACCTTGTGAAAACTGTGGATAGGCTTTCAAAGGGTAAATCCAACTTTGAGAATGTCTTGGCATCTCAAAATTGTGTTTTTGGAAAAACAGGTTTAGGTTTTAATCCATAGAGCAAGAAGAATGAGTTTTCAAAGTCTTTTTTCAAAATTGCCAGAAAAACAACCGATTGAAAAATCGAAACAACCGGTTGTTACATGATTTTATTGCATGAAGAGAGGCCACTCGGTTAGGTTCTGCAATATTAGGAAATATTTTGTTCCTAAAGGTATTATGAGATGGATTCCAAAGAGTTCTAAGGTTTCTCATGATAAAGTTAATGTCAAAGGACCCACATTTGTAACGTGACCAAATCTTGTTGCTTGATTTCATGGTTTTGCAGGATTACTAAGAAATCAAGGAGTCTTGATTCATAAGATCAAGCTTATGAAGGGACCTTCTGGACTTTCAAATACTGTGTTGTACCAGCTTAGTCCTCTTGGAGGCCAAGTGAAATTTCTTGATCATGGACAATGACTTATTGAAAGAACTACTTTGTCAAAAGGATAAGACTTTCCTTGTTTTTATTTTCTTCTCTTGAATTTTTCTTTAATTATGCAGTATGAAAAATATTGATTGATGTCTTTATCTTTCATCTATGTAATGTGTATATGAAGCCTTTCTTTCTGATTCATCTTTGCTTGTCAATTCTTAATCTATGAAATGCTTAAGTTGCTGTCACAGAAAAACAACCGATTGTTTTCACGAAACAACCGATTGTTTCCCTTTGACAACACTGCATTAAATTGAATTAATTTTTTTTGCATTCTGTTTGTTGCAAATTCTTTCCTCAAGCAATTATGGGTCAAAGTGCATTTATCATGGGTATGATTTCATTCAGAAGGGTGTTACTTTTGTCATAAATGAAATATATTCCATAATTTCTTGGAAAATTAAGAACCTTTATGACTAGTCAAAGTCTTCATGGGCTTCCATGTGAAATCTGTCACTAAGTGACGTGCCACTGTGTAGTCTTGGACCAGATTCTCTTTCTTGAAGTCTGAAACCCACTAAATGCCAAGGATTGGAATTGTCTTCTGTTATTATATAAACTCATATGCAGTTGTTTCTCTTCACAAAAAATGTGTGGTTCTCGGGTGAAGATGAAAAGATTGAGAAATATCTTCATGAAACAAGTAGGAAGACAATAAACAATCCAAAGCTCATCTCTTTCAGTTGGTTAAAGGAGCAGAAGCTGGCTGAGCTGAGAAGTCTTCTCAAGGAACAGATGCTGAAAAGGTTCTTGGAGATGTCAAGGAACATTTATCCTAATCTTCTTATAAGGGTATTCTATACCAACCTTCAATTTGTTGGAAATAACCTTGTTTCTCATGTAAAAGGGATTGATATGGAGATTACACATGAAGTATGGACTGCCATCATTGTATTAAAGTATGTTGGATTGCGAATCAACAAAGGGAACATTGGTGTGGTGGAGGAATCTAACAAAATACAGTTTTACAATAATTGTTAGAAGAATCCTGAAGCAAAAGTGAGAAATTTTTCAGTGGGAGGTCTTGAATGAAAGGCTAATTGCCTTGATTGTGACATGGATGCTCACACCTAGGGGGAGCAATCATTCTATGCTTACTGAGGAGGATCTTGTCTACATGTATTGCATTATGAACAAGGTCAAAATCAATTGGATCCACATCATCAAGGAACACATGCAGAAATCAATGAGGTTAAGTGACTATCACTATCCATATGTTGTATTGATTTCTAAATTCTTGAATTATTTTGAAGTGGACCTTGAGGAAGACCAGACTGAAGTTGTGAAATCATCACTTGAAGTGAAGAATGGTTCACTTAGTAAGATGGGTTTCACCAAGATTGGTGGAAAATAGGTGAGCAAAGATGGTGATCAAAGTGGTTCCTCAAGTGGTGTGCAAGCTGGACAAGAAAAGGAAGATCTTGATGCTGCTGAAGGTGCTGGAGTTGATGCTCAAGAAGAACATGTTGTTGCTGATATAGGTGTTGGAACAAGTCCTAGAAATCAAGGAGAAAGGATTCTCTCAATGTCTTCTTTTGAGAGGTTTATGGTTAATAGGATGGACAACTTTGCTGAGAACCAAAGGAATCTCTACGAATTCTGTGCTACATATTTTCATAACTTTGGTGACAGATTCCAAAGCATGGATACACGTTTCCAGAACCTTGATGAACAGATTGAAGTTGTTCAAAACCAACTATTTGAGTTGTAGTATGGAAAGGAAGATTGAAGCCAAGTTTAGTTGTTGGTTATGCTTATCTTGCTTTAATTTTTGGAAAATTTCTTTCTTAATTATGTTTTTATCCCTTTCTTCATTTTATTTGTGAAGACAAATAGAGGGAGAAGGTGTTGGTTTATGCGTTGTGTATGCTACTACTACAAACTCTGATTTGAAGTTCATATTTTGTTGCATTCAATTTGTTTCTACTGCTGCTACACTCACTTGTTTGGCACTATTTTGGACTGGTTTTTTTTTATGTTTTGATTATGCAGAAAACTAGTGAGTGTGCCTTGATAACCTGCTGCTATATATTCTTTGTGTTTGCATAGTTTCTATTTTGCAGGTACTGGTTAAGATTCAAATAGATCAACACAAGCAACCAGGGATTTGTCTTCACTAAGAGATTGTTGATCAAGGATGATCTTGAAGCTTTGGTGTCTCCAAATCCATGGTGTTTGATAGAAGGCTGGAGTTATTGTTTGTGTGGGTGGGTTTTGGGTAGAATGATGTGTAATTCACTCTTTGTTTGAATCTAAAACAGTTTGGAATCAAAACTTTTTTGAAAAATATTGTTTTATGAAGAAGTGAAAAAACAACCTGTTGTTTTGTTGTTTCAATCGGTTGTTTAACACTTAGAGGTTTTTGAAAAGGTTTTGAAGCTGTTTGACTTGGTTGAATTTGATGTCAAACCAATTTTATCGGTTGTTTCGTGAATTCAACCGATTGTTTGTTGAAAATCCATAACAGAATTTCTGTTATGTTTGCAAATTAGCTTTAAATATTTTCTAACTGAATAGGCTCCTACTTTAAATGTTTTTAAACAGCTTTTGGAGTATTTAAAGAGGTTGTTATACTCTTTTAAAGTTGGATAAAATTTTTGAGACATTTGTGAAAGTGGAAAACATATTTGAGTTTTCAATATTTGCATTCAAGCTTTTGGGTTTTCTCAAAGAAGTGGAATAGGATTGCTGTAATATTTTGATTTGATCTTCATCAGGTGTAATCCTTTTTGTATCTCTTGTATTTCTGAATATTGGTGTGTAAGTGCAGAATCAGAGGGTGTTCTGATTTCTATGGTGTTTGTGTGCCAAAGGAAGTGTGTGACTTGAGGTGTTCGAGGTCACTTCTTTGGTGGTATGTTTGTAATCTGGATTTTGATTGCATAGTAGATACCTAGTGGTTTCTAGGGACTAGATGTAACTCTTGGAATAAGAGTGAACCAGTATAAATTGCTTGTGTATTATTCTCTTGCCCTGAACTCATTTAAATTATGCTTTTAAGTTGTTTTTAACTATGCTGATAAAAACAACCGGTTGAATTGCAAAATCAATCGGTTGATTTTCTGATAATCATTTTATAGTTAAAATCTTGTAACTAATTGGATACTAATTTAAAAATTATTTAACGATTATAGAAACTAATTGAAATACCGATTATTTTTTGTTTATAGTATAAACTTTAGATCTTTATCAAAGTTATAGTATAAAATGATTGTAATATAGGTCTTTCATAGCTAACAACTTAATTTTTTTTAATGTGACTAATAAAGACTATATTAGTGTTGATCAAGAGTGATCAAGTGCTTTGAAGAATCCAAATCCTATGTGCTTGATGCAAGGCTTGTGTTGCTGTTGTTTTTAGGGAGGGATCTGGGTAGAATAGAATGTGATCCACTCCTTTGTTGAAAATAAAGTGTTTTTCCAACTAAGTGAAAAACAACCTGTTGTTTTGTCGAATCAACCGATTGTTTTACTCTTAGGAGTTTTTGAAAAGGTTGAAAACTGTTTTAGTTTGGTTGACTTAACTGCCAAACCAAACAATTGGTTGTTTCGTGGTTTCAACCGATTGTTTCTTTGAAAATCCTAACATAATTCTGTTTTGGTTGTTGAATGTGCTTTAGATGATTTCCAACTGAATACACTCCTTCATTAATTGCTTTGACCAAACTTTGGAAAATATAAATGGTTTATTTATGTTTTCAAACATAAAAGAGAAAACAGATTTTAGTTTTTCAGTTGTGAAGAAGTTGATTCTAAGATTTGAACATTCACATCAAGCTTTGGGTTTTCAAAGAGAGTGGAATAGGATTGCAATTGTATTGATTTCAGTTTGTACTATAAACAAGTGTAATCCCTTCTCAACCTACTCTATTTCTGGTGTTGTGTTGCCAAGGAGTGTTGTGTGCTCTTGAGGTAGTCAAGATCAATACTCTTGGTGTGTTTTGCCAAAGGGAGTGTGTTTCTTGAAGGGTTCAAGGTCACTACTTTGATGGTTTGTGTGTTGTAATCTGGTTTGATTACTTAGTGGATTACCCAGTGATTTTCTGGGGACTGCATGTAGCTTTTGGCTTAAGAGTGAACCAGTATAAATTGTTGGTGTATCTCTCTCTTACCCTAAACTCATTTAAATTCTGCTTTAAGCTTTACTGGTATAAACAACTTTCGAAGAAACAATCGATTGTTTTTCTGTTGCTTTGCTGTTTTATTGCTTATATTCTTGGCTAACTTGATTTTTGTTCTGAATTCACACAAAGAATTTTGTTAAACATTGAAAAGTTTTCAAAAACCTCTCTTAAACAATTCACCCCCTCTCGTTTAAGGCCGTATATTCTAACAATTATAATATTCACATCAAACATGAGTTGTATGAAAGATCTGAGACTAAATCTAATCTTAACTTTATTTTTCTTATACAAAATATTTTTTATATATAAATTGATTTAAATATTTAAAAAATATATTATAATTAATACTTTTTTTTATATTAAAACTAAATCTTATAATTATAATAAATATTATTATTGTACTAGCCAGACCTCGGACCTCGGCTGAAGCAGAGGTCAACATTAGACGTCGATATCGGATCTCAGTGGTCCGACAGTAATAATGGGCCACGTAAGCTGGGCCCCACAGATAGTATGAGTTAACACCCAAATACCAGAAAGACCTAAGTGACGAAAGGATCATGCATGGGGTGTATAGTACATTCGGGTACAACACAAACAAGTGTTCCCTGGAGGCGCTAAGGCTCGTAAGGGTTAGGGTTTCCAAGGAAAGACTACATGCATGGCACATGAATAATTAGGGCACCCACAGAACAAATGGCACCGCAGTGTTGGTACATGAGTTGGTACCTTGGCGGCCATGTTGTTAAAAAGATTGCACTCCAGAAGAGGCAAGTCTTGTGTCGCGGCTATGCTAAGCTTGTGCAACGCGTCACAAGATGCCTCACCAGTAAACCCTAATTCCACTTAAGGAAAGATCCTTGAGGGATAGGGAAGTTGACCTAATTACAGCCTATATAAAGGGTAGTAAGAATCTTAGAAAGGTACGCCGTTTCTAAGACTGAAACTGCTTTACATACATATTGTTTCTTAGCCCAGTACTGACTTGATCGTCGGAGTGCAATCAACAGGTAGGGCCCCATCTGTTTCAACGGAGCCACTCTCAACTACCCAAGGAGAGAGCGTAAACCGCCAGGAGATAGGAGGAGCCACCATCTGCCTTTGAAGTCAACGACAGCTGAGTCAACCGGTGAGGACATTTGACGCCCACCGTGGTTCCCATAAAACTAGGTCCCATTCACAATCATGTTGAGAGCCAACCAGCAACCATGAGGAACACGAGGCAAGGATCAGCCGTGACAGAAGGAGGGGACAATGTCACCATGCAACAGCACATGGAGACCATACGTGCCCTTCAACAGGCGGTAGCGGCGTCCAAATTTGATCAGGATCGTTTCCAGGTCGACCTAGCCGCATCGCAAGCAAGCAACAAAGAGCTGCACATAACCAATGAGGAACTGCGCATGAATTTACAGCATGTAGGAGAACGTACGGTGGATGAGCGGGCCCCGCCAATGCCAGTTAGGGCTCGCCTCATGCCGTTCTCTCAGGCGATCATGGACACTGTGATACTAGTCACATTCACGGGCCCGAAGGTCACCTTCACAGGTGTGGAGCACCCAGAATCCCATATCATAGCTTTCCACACCCAGATGATGCTTTCATGAGGCTCCGACACCATGCACTGTAAGTTGTTTAAGAGTACGCTGTCAGGTACAGCGTTGGACTGGTTCGTCAGTGTTCCTGATGGACACATTACATCATTCGATCAATTCTCAACACTATTCAAAGAACAATACATTGTCAACCAGGCTCCCCCTCCGGTCTCTTATGATTTCTTTGACGTAAGGCAATACCATGGAGAGTCATTGAAAGATTTCTTAAACAGGTTCGGGGCACAAGTGGTGAAGCTGCACACCAAGGACGAAGACATGATGGTGCACGCCTTCAGGAAGGGAGTACTGCCAGGATCCTTCAGTGATTCACTGATAAGATGTCTCCCCAAGAGGTTTTGCGAGATCAAACGTCGAGCGGTTGCCCACATCGTCCCAGAGGGAGAGGTCATAGAAAAATGCAGTAGCATTGGCCCAGTCTGACCTCGGGGAACCAGTCGACCTCAGCCTTTGAGGGTGCTTGAGGCCACAACGGAGAAGAAAGCCTCGGGAGCACAGTCGTCGTACGAAGCAAAGAAGCCCCAGACCAGGGCTCGCACGAGAGAAAACGCCCCCACTAGACACAATTTTCGGGTGGACCTTAAGGAGCTGATCGCCATCCTCAATGTGGCCAACAGATTAAAGTCTCCACCGAAGACCGATAAGAGGCTAGGGCCCAACAAAAACGCTTGGCCCGAGTTTCACCAAACCTTTGGCCACAGCCTGCGCAACTGTCTGGCATTGGGATTCTAGTTAGATGAACTGGTAAGGAGCGATTTCTTAAAGGACTACTTGCAAGAGTCGCAAGGGGACCTGACGACAGCGGCCCCAACGGGAGATCAGGGGCACGAGGTGCCCATTCATGGAGAGATCAGAACCATTGCTAGAGGATTCTCATGAGGAGGGTGTACCGCCTCCCAACGTAAGAAGTACGCCAGGGGAGTGATGACAGTAGAAGCGCAGAGGTCGGACCAGACGCCCGAGCCCAACCTCCAAGAGTGACTTGCAGGACGTAGTCCCACACGACAATCACCTAGTGGTGATCTCCGTGGTAACAGTGGGCAGAAAGGTACACCACGTCCTTGTTGATCAGGGAAGCTCGACCGACGTGATGTTTTGGTCGACCTTCAACAAACTGCATCTGTCTCTTGACCAATTGAGGCCTTACGATGGTTGTTTGTATGGTTTTGCGGGAGACCAGGTAGAAGTACGGGGGCACGTAGAGTTAAGGACAACCTTCACTGACGACACAACGTCCCGCACTGCTAACATCAGGTATCTTGTTGTTAACGCTCCCTCAACCTATAACATCCTTTTGGGCAGGCCTGCTTTGAATAGGATTGGAGCAGTAGCCTCTTCGAGGCATATGAAGATGAAGTTACCTTCCCTTGAAGGAGTCGTGATCACCATGAAGTCTAATCAAAAGGATGCCAAGAAGTGCTACGAGAATAGCCTCAAGACCAAGAGAGAAGTGTACGCAGTCACCACCCAACCTCCAAGGGAAGAAGGGGTTACCAGTCTCGAGATCACCCGGGACAGACGACTTGAGCCTGCAGAAGAAGTGCTGGAGAGGGAGATCGGGGGTAAGAAGTTCAAGCTTGGCAAGTCTTTGAGACAAGGAGCACAGGACCAGATTGCCGAGGTCATAGCACGACACATGGATGCTTTCGCATGGTCAGCCTCAGACATGCCTGACATCGACCCCAATTTTCTGTGTCATCACCTCACCATGGACCCACAGGTCCGACCTGTTTGCCAGAGGAGGAGAAAGTTCAATGATGATAGGTGTTAATTCATCAGAATAGAGACCCAGAAGCTGTTGAACGCTGGCCACATTAGGGAGATCCAATACTTAGAGTGGCTGGCGAACGTAGTGTTGGTCAAGAAGGCAAGCGAGAAGTGGAGGATGTGTGTGGACTTCATAGATCTCAATAAAACTTGTTCGAAAGGCTCCTACCCGCTGCCCAGCATTGACACCCTGGTAGACAGCGCCTCAGGGTGCAAACTCCTTAGCTTCTTGGATGCCTTCTCAGGATATAACCAGATCTGCATGCATCCCAGGGACGAATGCAAGACGACGTTCATGACGGAGCTCTCCTGTTACTGTTACAAAGTGATGCCCTTTGGGCTCAAGAATGCAGGTGCGACCTACCAGCGGTTGATGGACAGAGTACTTGCGCCCATGATAAAGCTAAATGTCCAGACGTATGTGGATGACATGGTGGTCACCTCCTAGGTGAAAGACTAGCACGTCGTTGATTTGGAAGAGCTATTTACCACAATAGCTAAGTACCGGTTGAAGTTGAACCCTAAAAAGTGTGTGTTTGGGGTAGAGGCATGCAAGTTCCTAGGGTTCCTACTCACTGAGCGTGGGATAAATGCAAACCCTGAGAAATGAGCTGCAATCATAGCCATGCGCAACCCGATCTCAGTGAAGGAGGTACAGCAGTTGATAGGACGGATGGCCGCTCTGTCCAGATTCGTGTTAATAGGGGGAGATAAGGGGCATCCCTATTTCTAGTGCCTAAAGAGAAATATCAGGTTCGTTTGGACCAAGGAGTGCGAGGAATCCTTCCTCAAGTTGAAGGAGTACTTGGTCAGCCCACCAGTACTGTGCAAACCACAGCTAGGCACCCCACTTCGCTTGTACTTCGCAGTCACAGATCGGGCAATCAGTTCGGTCCTGGTCCAGGAGCATGACCAGGTACAAAGGCTGGTATATTTCGTGAGGTAGCAGGACATAGAGAAGGCGGCTTTGGCGGTAGTATTTTCAGCGCGAAGACTTCGCCACTACTTCCAGAGCTTCATTGTGATCGTGATGACAAACCTGCCCATTCGCAAGGTCTTACAGAAGCCTGATGTGGCAGGACGAATGGTGCGCTGGGAGGTGGAGCTATTAGAGTTTGATGTGCAGTACGAACCCAGAGGACCTATCAAAGGCCAGGTTTATTCAGACTTCGTGGTAGAGCTCTCCTCGACAACCATGCACCAAGAGGAAGAAGGTTTCAGGTGGGTCCTCTCCGTAGATGGATCCTCTAACCAATAAGGTAGTCGAGCTGGTGTCATTTTGGAAGGACCAAGTGGATTGCTAATCGAGCAGGCCCTGTGGTTTGCTTTCAAGTCCAGTAACAACCAGGCGAAGTATGAGGCCTTGATAGCTGGAATGCTGCTAGCTAAAGAGATGGGGGCGGAGAGTTTGATGGCGAAAAGTGACTCCCTGTTGGTAACAGGGCAGGTTACAGGAGAGTACCAAGCCAAGGACCCCCAGATGGCCGCATACATACAATATATCCAAATCCTGAAGGAGACTTTCGCGGTTTTCGAGTTAGTACGTGTCCCTCGAGAATAGAATGCCTGAGCTGACTTACTAGCAAAGTTCGCCAGTTCAGCCAAGGGGGGCAGGCAGAGGACAGTCATGCAGGAGACCCTGAGGACACCTCGAACCACCACATATGTCACAGCGGAAGTCCAGCAAATAAGCACCTCAGAAGGTGTTAAGAGAAGTCACCGGTCATTGACTCAAGAGACCCTGAAAATGCCAAGAATAAGCACATACACGTTATCAGGGGAAGAGTCAATGCAGGTTTGCCTAATTGAAGGAGGCGAAACCTGGATGACACCCTAGGAGAACTCACCACGTTTCCAGAACTTCGTGGCTGAAGAATCCAACGAAGAAAGAAAGGCGAATCTGGATCTACTGGATGAAGTCAGTGAATAAGCAAGAATCAAGGCTGAAGCCTTGAAGATAAGGGTGGAGTACAAGTACAGCTTCAAGCTAAGACCTCGACAGTTCCAGGTCGCCGACCTGGTGATGCGAAAGGCCCACCCACACCATTTAGAAAACAAGTTGTCTCCCAAGTGGATTGGTCCCTTCCGTGTGACAGAGGCCCTTGGGAATGGAGCATACAGACTCAAGACCCTAGAAGGTGGAGCAATTCCTCGTACGTGGAACGCGTCCAACCTTAAGTTTTATTTCAGTTAAGTTATTGCATTGTACACAGTTTTTAGGGGACACTTCTTATAAGGGTTTTTTAATGAGGTCACCCAATAAAATTTCAGTTCAGCTAAAGAGATATATTTGCAAGCATTTTGTACAGTGCAGTTAATGAGCCTCTCCCTTTAGAAATACCAAGATTGGGAACAGTATGGTTACTAGTGAGCCTGCCTCTTGCGTGGGAACGCCAAGCTCGAGACAACAAGGTTCTCAGTGAAAATCCTCTCTTGCCTCTATACGCGAGGACGAGGTCAGTTAATGAACCTCTCCCTTGGGTTAGAAACACCAAGATCGGGAACAATATAGTTCCTAGTGAGCCTTCCTCTTGCGTGGGAACGCCAAGGTCGAGACAACAAGGTTCTCATTGAAAATCCTCCCTTGCCTCTATACGGCGAGGACGAGGTCAGTTAATGAACCTCTCCCTTGGGTTAGAAATACCAAGACTGGGAATAGTACGGTTCCTAGTGAGGCCCCCTCTTGTGTGGGAACTCCAAGGTCGAGACAGAAGGTTCCCAGTAAAAATCCTCCCTTGCCTCTATACGGCAAGGACGAGGTCAGTAAACAAAGTAAACACCTCCCTTGGGTTAGAAACACCAAGACTGGGAATAGTATGGTTTTTAGTGAGCCTCCCTCTTGTGTGGGAACACCAAGGTCGAGAACAGTTACCAGTTAAAATCCTCCCCTGCCTCTGCACGGCCAGGGCGAGGTCAGAGAGAGGAACCTCTTCCTTATCCTGTAAGGCAAGGTTAGGATGTTTTCCAGTTATACGTCTCCCTTATCCCTGTGTGGAAAGGTCGAGTCCAGCTAAATGAACCTCTCCCTTGTCTTGTAAGACAAGGTCGAGAACAGTATGGTTCCTAGTCAAAGAGCTTCCTTGTCTTGTAAGACAAGGTCGAGAACAATATGGTTCCCAGTCAAAGGTCTCCCTTGTCTTGTAAGACAAGGTCGAGAGTGACGCGGTATCTAGTTAAAGATCTCCCTTGACCTTATGAGCCAAGGTCGAGAGTAGCATCTCCCTTACCTTTGTTTGGCAAAGGATAGGACGAAGAAAGAATTCGAGTAAAGCACTGCCTCTACCCTAAGACGACGAAGAAAGATTAAGGTCAAACGAGCGGTAAAGAAGCGTGCTACCTAAGTCAGAAAGGCCCTAAAGTGTTGTTAGACTAAGCAAGTCAGGCAAAACAGTTAAAAACGAAAAGGGAACAAGATCAGACAGAAAGCAGATTTTATAAATGAAAGGAAAATGTACAAGTTATCAAATTGTGCATCAGACAACCAAATAATTACAACAAGAAGGAGTCACTCCTTGGCATTAACCAGCTGCCCATCAACAATCTTCTTTGACAAGCCGGTTTGAGAAAGATCCACCCCAGGGTGTGCGCCGGAAACCTAGACTATGGCATCCTCAAACCCAGCGGCATAGGCGTCGGTAGCATCGTTGGTGAGTTCCACCTTAGTCTGGTTGAAGAGTTCGTCCTTGCGGGCTAACTCTTCCTCCAGCTGGCCAAGCCGTATCTCCTGCTGGGTTGACCTTTCCTCGAGCCTAGCCATCTTAGCTTGCGACTCTTCTGCCTTCTCTTGCAAGCCAACGATCTCAGTTCGGAGAGTCAAGATCTTTGAGTGAGCGCTCAGAGCTTCTTGGGAGTTCTTAAACAGAAGCTTCTTGGTCTCCTTGTCAGTTTGGTGAAGATCTGACACCTCCAGATACAGTGTGGTTTCGCGATGCTTGAGCTTCTTGATCTGGAGGGTGTCTTGGCTTGCTGCCTCCCTTAGTTCCTGCATCTTAGTCATGGTAAGACTAGATGCAACGAGGAAGTCCCCGAGACACTTGGCTGCCTGCTCTTGCATGGGTCTTCGTCCATGCTTTCCATCCTTTCCCGGTCTTGGAAGGACAGAAGGGCCCTTTGGAGGAAGGCGGGCAGGTCAACAGGAGGCGCGTCATGATTGCCCCCAGAGGTACTCTCCCGCCCACCTTCTCGTACCACAAGGTCATGAGGGGAAGAGGCGCTTGGGGGTGTTTCCTGAAGGATGGGGCACAGTCATCCGAAGCTGAGTTCGCAGGCACCGCAACATCAACCTTCCTTTTCCTCTTGAAGACGAGGCCTAAGCAGGTATCCTCGTCTTCAGAGGCAGTGGCCTCAATCACCCCCTTTTGCCTTTGATCTACAGAGGCATCAAAGGGTTTCTCTGCCCAATAGAGGGGAAACCCTGTACTTCTTTTTTCTACTCTTTTATAACACTTTGAAGACCTCAAATCCAGAATTTCAAAAATTTCCAGTAAGCAAATCAATTGCAATAAATCGAAACAGTCAGCACGTTTTCAGAAAACAGAGGAAACCTAACAGGAATGAAAAACAGAATTAAGAACTAGCAAAGACATAATAGAAATGATGTTTAAGAACTTGTATAGGTCTAATACACAAGTGTGAACTCAAGGCTAAAAAGAAAATACACCAAAGGATCAAGAAACAAACACATAAAACTGTACTTAACACAAAATCAAGAAACAAAAATTACAGCAAAAGGACCACAAAGAAATGATAACATTTTTGGAGAAACATGACTTTTGACAAAACTTATAAGGATTCAAAAACTAAAATGACACAAACACAAAGTAATAACAACAAGAAAACAGCAAGAAATACTAAAAAATAACCTAAAACAGAAAGGTAACAACAAGAATGTAAAGTTCTTGAATTAAAAGTGCCAAAACAACTCAAAAACAAACAAGAACAAACCTAAGACTCATGATACCACATGATATGATTCCAATAACAAGAATTAGATGTTTCATAGACATTATATGGAATCAACTTGAGTTGTAAAGTGAATAGGCACTTTTATAGAATTGGATCAATGTTCTTTCATTCAAGAACTCACCAAAACTTGAGCCACAAGCCAAAACTCATGTAGAAATCCATTTCTTGTCAAATGAACCGATTAAAAGGCACAAGAAATCAAATGAACCGATTAAAATGTCTAACTAATGAATTAAACCGAACAAAAGCAGTAAAGAAGAAGATGAACCGAACAAAAACAAGAAGAAAGCCAAAGAACCGAATAGAAATGCAAGAAAAGACCTAAGACATGTTTTAAGAGTTTATATGGACATGGAAATGGAGGAATTTGATGGAAAAGGGAAGAAGACTTATGTGGTTGGAGTTCTTGGAGATGAACACGCCACTTGAAGGATGCAAGACTTCAAGATGAGTGTAGATGCCGCCACTTGAGGTTCCAAGATGCACTCAAGATGAGACAAGAAGAAGAGAAGACAAATCTCACTCACTCAATCACCAATTTGAGAGAGTTTCATTACTCAAACAATCAATTCTGTATTTAGAAGGACCCAAGCCCTCCTTATATAGGAGAAGGACCGGTCATGAAGTTTACAAAGCTTACACAACAAGCTAACCAAAAGTCCCTTGCATGCTACCCACTTCTAGCGCCTATAGTGAGACATAAAGGGTCAACTTCTAGAAAGTTCTAAACTAATGTCTAAAGATGCTTTACATAAAAGGTATCTTTAAGTTTCCCTCTTAGCACCTACCTACACACTATTCTATATTATTTACAAATTTATACAAAAGAAACTATAAAGAGAGATATTAATTGAAGCCCATTCTTTGAAGGCTTGTAGACTTCTTTAGCTTTAGGCTTGGTTCTCTCTTTATTTTATGTCTTCTTTAAATTTTGAGAAGACTAAAAGGAAGAACTTCAAATGTGTGGGTGAATGACCTCTTCCTTCATTAATAAAAGCCTCTCCTATTGGATCTCCATCACAGGGTCCCTCTTGTTGCATCGAACCTTGAAGAAGTGCCCCTTGAAACCTTTGTAGGATTGTTGGAAGAGCGTCAGCAGAACCCTCCCAGCGACTCCGTTAAAACTGACCCACAACTTATGGCCCGGGTTCTTCGCTTTGAAGAAGTAGAGGAACACGTCCACTAATGGTGTATGGCCAAGGCAGTGGCACAGGATTGCGAAGGCCCTCACGAATGCCCAACTGTTTGGATGAAGTTGAGCGGGAGCAACGTTTACTTCGGTGAGAAGGGCTCGCTCGAAAAGAGTGTAAGGAAGGCGCAGGGAGAGCCTTCGAAAGACAGTTTGATGGAAGAGGCCCAAGCACAAGCCCACATGCAAGCCACCAAAGGGTAGATTTGGGCCAACCACTAGAGCTATGGCCAAGAGGATCCAAGAAGACTAGAATGTTGCTACTGATGGCAGAGAAACCTTCTTATACATGTCCAAATCCCATAAACTCTAATGTAGAGTACACTTTAATTTCTTGTCAAAATTAGCATAGGAACTTTATTTGTAATTTTTCTTAGAATTAATTTTGGCACCTAAAACACCAACCTAGGTAAACTTAGAGTTTCTAAAAACTTCTAAATTTACCAAGGCCAGTCTAGAAAACCCATAGAGGGGGGTGAGCATACAAACTAGCCACACCCCTCCCATGTGCTTCTTTGTGCGCTACTTTTTAGGAGAGAATTCATTTGAATTTCCCTCCACTTTCTTTTGAATTTCTAGCCCTCTAAACACTATAAATAAGAGGGCTTGACTTATGTAATTGGAAGATTAATCATAGAGTGAAATTGCTGCCAAATTTGTGCCAATTTGTCACTCTTGTCTACTTCCTATCTAGGATAGGCTAGCTTAGTCTTCAACCTTCACCTTCGAAGTGAGCTGGCCGAACCACTCACCTTCCATACATTACATGCACCTTCAAGGAGCCCACACCTCTTAGGAGATCCTTGCATGCCTCTTTCATAAGCTTCCGCCACCATCAATTCAAGTTTCATCAACATGAAGGCACTTCTTCCATCATTTGGTATCGTAAGCTATGGTCTTCAAGAGATAAGTGCCTTTTCTTGATTTTAATTTTGTGCTGTTCTTAAATCCGAGTTGTTTACCATATTCCTTATATGTATTGATGTTTTAATTTCATTTTTGGTTCATGTTGATGTTTGAACAATTTTAATTGGTGCATTTGGCTCAAATTGTTCTTGAGTTTCCATTTACAAACTGTTTTTAGGTTCCTAATTGTGTGTTGTTCTGTTTTTGCTTTGTTTGAGTCTTTATGGCAATTTTAATTGGTTCATATGGTGTTGATTTGAGTGATTTTAATTTTGGAATCCAATTGTGTTTTGTCAAGTCATGTGTTTCCAAGAATTGTCATAAAATCCTAGTAGAACTTTTCTTGATTGATTTGGTTTCTTGATTTAATTTTGAGTCCAGATTATAATATGAATTGTTTGATCCTTTGGTGCATTTTTCTTTTAGATTTGAGTTCATGCTTGAGTGATAGATCCACACAAGTTCTTATATATCAATTCCATGGTGTTTTTGAAGTTTCTTAAAACTGTTTTTAATTCCAGAATTAGGATTCCTCTGTTTTTTATTCTGTGCTGGTTGTTTTTGCTTATGAAATTAAAATTCGTTGGATAAAAATTATGAAATTCTGGATTTAAACAGTTTGTAGTGTTAGGAAAAATTGAAAAAAAAAAGTGAAGCAAAATTCCAAATAGAAAAAAAATGATAAATCAAATACAATCAGTGTACAATTCTGGCGCGAAAAAAAACGGTGAACTGGCATTAGATTTAAAAAGTTTATCAAAATTAATTGGTGGATTGTTTTGGTGTGATTCCAACGCCAAATTTTAGTTAAGATCTTGATCTGTTTGTGATTTAAATTTGAAATTCAAATTCGAACTATACAGCTCAGCATAAATATTTTAAGTTACACATTTTGTGCTTCAAAATTCCAGTAGTATTGTTTTGGTTTAATTAATCAATTCTAGTGTCATTCTTTAGGTTCAATTTGTGTGCCACCTTTTGTTGAGTGCCTTGTTTGTTGATTTTCATATTCATTCAATACTCTTTCAAGTTGTGTCATATAATTATTCCCTTTGTTGTTGTCCAATTCCAAATTGATATTGATTGGTGGTAAAATTTTCAAAATTAAGTTGGAGCTAACCTTTGTGGTGAGTCCATTGTCACTTATTGTTGTTTTAAAGATCTAAATTGAATATTTGTGGGAGGTTGAACAAGAGTGCAGCAGCAAGTGAGTTTATAAAATACACAAAGAGTGGGTGCCAATAGCAAGAGTAACAACAACAAGGAGTGCCAACAAGCAAAAGAAGAACATAGAATAGGATTTTTAATTTCTTGCCAATTCAACTTGTTATTGTATTTCTTTGAATTGTAATTGAATTAAAATTTGATTAATTAGTGGAATAATTACGCATTAGGCGGTGAGTATGTCTTCCATGGTTCTAAGTGCCTAGAAGCCTCACCTTAGGTTTCGTCTAGCTTAAAAGCTTTCCAGTTAGCTAGCTTTAATTGTGTTTTTGTTAATTGCTTTGCATTGTTTACTTGCTTTGTATTGTTTAATTGCTTTGCATTCTTCTTGCATAAAATTGTTTTTTTCATCCTTAATTGTGATCTAAGTGAATTACTTAGAAAAAGATTTGTGAAAAGTCTTAAGGGATAGATTCTGGCAAGGAAAGGTTTGGTACTTAAGAGATTCAAGTGATCCACCTCCCTTTCCTGGGAAGCTACCTTCATTACTCTCCTTCTCTTTTTTCGGGTAAATTACTTACAACACATAGCTTTAACCATGTCTTCTCATCATTCTAATGAAAGCGAAGGAAAGTCTATCAAATCTCTTTCGAAAAAATTAGTACAAGACTTTCAAGCACTTTCATATAGACAAATGCAACATGAGACCCTTCTCAAAGAAAGGGATACTCAATTTGCTTTAATACAAGATGAGTTGAAAATGGTTAAAGAAAGAGATGATTACACTAAATCCAAAAAGAGTTCTCATGCATCTAGCTCTAGGGGTAATGATTCTTTGGGAGAACAAAGTCTTAGAATTAATGAATACTACCAACCACCCCCTAGGAGAGCTAGAAAGGAAAGAAAAGAAAGCCTAAGAGAGGTTAGGGTAGATCTACCTTATTTCCATGGCAAAGAAAATGTAGAAGCTTACCTAGATTGGGAAATGAAGGTAGAACAATTGTTTGTTTGCCATAGAGTAAGTGAGGAAAGAAAAGTACCCTTAGCCACTCTATGTTTCCAAGGTCTGCAATGTATTGGTGGACGACCCTTGAGAGAGATAGGCATCTTCATAAGGATCCTCCCGTAGAGTATTGGAATGATCTTAGGGGAGCCTTGAGACGCCGCCATATTCCCTCCTACTATAATAGGGAGTTAATAGACAAGCTCCAAAGACTCCAACAAAAGACCATGAGTGTAGAAGAATATTGGCAAAAAATGGTGTTATATATAATAAGGGCAGGGATTAATGAAGAAAACTATACCACCATATCTAGGTTTTTAAGTGGTCTCAAACTTGAGATAAGAAACAAAGTGAATCTTTTACCTTATAAAGATTTAAATGACTTGATTCAACTTAGCATTAAGTTGAAAAACAAATTTTTGAGAAAACAATCAAGTCAAAAACAGAGTTCATACTTTGTATCTTATGACAAGGAAGAGTTCCAAAGAGGGGAAGAGCATATAAAAGAAACATCTTTAAAACCTATCCAAATACGAGCATATCTCACACACTCAAGGTAGAGAAATTCAGTGTTTTAAATGTCTTGGTAAGGGTCATTTAGCATCTCAGTGTCCCAATGAAAGAACTATGATCTTAAGGGACAAAGATGACAATAGTAGCCAAGAAAAAGAAACTAGCAAGAGTGAAGAAAATATAAAAATAGAAAATCAAGAGAAAGTCCTTACGGACCAACTTGAGGTGTGGGAGAAGATTGTTCCTTCCCATAAGGTCATTCGGAAAGAAGAAAGATTTGAAAGCAAACTAGAAAAAGATACTTCTTTCTGAACAACCTTTAGACCTCCTGTTTTGTAAAGGAACACATAAATTTTTTTTAAAGTCTCATGAAGGAGAACTCATGGGCCAACTTGGAGTTGATAAAACTCTAGAGCTTTTAAAAGGAAAATTCTTTTGGCCACCCATGAGGAAAGATGTTCAAAGACATTACCATAGATGCATTTCTTGTTTAAAAACTAACTCTAAGGCAATGTCTCTTGAACTCTATGCTCCTTTACCTTTTGCAAGTGCTCCATGGGAAGACATAAGCATAGATTTTATATTAGAACTTCCTAGGACAACAAAAGGTTTTGATTCCATTTTTGTGGTTGTGGATCGCTTTAGTAAAATGGCACATTTCATTCCATGCCACAAGGTGGATGATACTCACAATGTTTCTAAACTCTTCTTTAGAGAAGTGGTAAGACTTCATGGGCTACCTAGAAGCATAGTCTCGGATAAAGATCCAAAGTTTATAAGTCATTTTTGGAGAATCCTTTGGGAAAAACTTGGTACTAAACTCCAATTTTCAACGTCTTGTCATCCTCAAACGGATGGCCAAATGGAGGTAGACAATAGATCTCTTTCTACTATGCTTAGGGCGGTCATGAAGGGTAGTCATAGATCTTGGGATGAGTACCTTCCCCATATTGAGTTTGCATACAATAGGGTAGTTCACAAGACTACTAATATTTCTCCATTTGAAGTTGTATATGGGTTTAATCCTCTTACTCCTTTAGATTTGTTGTCAATTCCTAATCCACATACCTTTGTGCATAAGGAAGGAGCTACAAAAGCTGAATTTGTTAAGAAAATGCATGAGAGGATTAAAGAACAAATACAACAACAAACCGAGAAATAATTTTTGACGAAGGAGACCTAGTTTGGCTTCATCTTAGGAAACATAGGTTTCCAACTAAGAGAAAATCCAAACTTAGTCCCCGCGGTGATGGACCTTTCCAAGTCCTCAAGAGAATAAATAACAATGCATATAAACTTGATTTACCTGCGGAGTATGGAGTACATGATACATTTAATGTCATTGATTTAACTCCTTTTGTAGGTAACAATGAAGAAGAAGAAGCATTGGATTTGAGGACAAATCCTTTTCAAGAGGGAGGGGATGATGGAAGAGGCCCAAGCACAAGCCCACATGCAAGGCCACCAAAGGGTAGATTTGGGCCAACCACTAGAGCTATGGCCAAGAGGATCCAAGAAGACTGGAATGTAAGACTGGAATGTTGCTACTGATGGCAGAGAAACCTTCTTATACATGTTTAAATGCCATAAGCTGTAGTGTAGAGTAGACTTTAATTTCTTGTCAAAATTAGCATAGGAACTTTATTTGTAATTTTTCTTAGAATTAATTTTGGCACCTAAAACACCAACCTAGGTAAACTTAGAGTTTCTAAAAACCTCTAAATTTACCAAGGCCAGTCTAGAAAGTCCATAGAGGGGGTGAGCATACAAACTAGCCACACCCCTCCCATGTGCTTCTTTGGGCGCTATTTTTTAGGAGGGAATTCATTTGAATTTCCCTCCACTTTCATTTGAATTTCCAACCCTCTAAATACTATAAATTATAGGGCTTGGCTCATGTAATTGGAAGATTAATCATAGAGTGAAATTGCTGCCAAATTTGTGCCAATTTGTCACTCTTGTCTACTTCCTCTCTAAGATAGGCAAGCTTAGTCTTCAACCTTCACCTTCGAAGTGAGCTGGCCGAACCACTCACCTTCCATACATTACATGCACCTTCAAGGAGCCCACACCTCTTAGGAGATCCTTGCATGCCTCTTTTATAAGCTTCCGCAACCATCAATTCAAGTTTCATCAACATGAAGGCATTTCTTCCATCACAGTTGAGTAGACGAAGCAGAAGGGTCCCTCAGGGTCTAATGACTCGTCAGAGCACACTGGCTCACCTATCCTACAGGGCACAACCCTCACGAATTTGTCATGCTCCTTCCTGAAGACGTGATAATTATGACAGTTTCTTCCTATAGGCAGCTATGCTCGCGAGGGAGGGAGGTAAAACTGGAGGTTTCCTCTAGAAGGTTGTTGGGTGCCCAACGATACAAGGACCTATAGTCAGAGGAAGAAGGAGTTGGGTTTGGTGTCAAGGGTGGAGTTGAGGTTGGAGTTAAGGTTGGGGTAGAGTTTGGAGTTGAGACCGGAGAAGGATTCGGTTGAGCCATCTCAAGAAGAAGAGATAAAAGAGGGGAAAAGAAAAATAAAGCGAAGATTCAGAGAAGGAAGTGTGCACACCCCAGAAAACAGAGAAATACGAAAACGATGAATAGGAATCGTAAAATGCAGAAAACATAAACAAACCCATAACAGTTGTAGTAGATTATGAGCATCGAAATCATAAAGCAAGGGCGATTATAAAGTAAAAAAAAATACCTTTGAGCAATTGGGTTTCGAAGGGTCAAAGTGATTGAGGAATACGAGAGAGCCTTTTGAGAGCAAGAAATGCTTGAGAAATGCTAAAGTGAAGTAATGAAACAGTAAGGAGTGTAGGGGTTTGAAGGGTTTAACGTATACAAAGAAGCGCAAGCGGCAACGAGCCTTAGTTGTTGATCTTGCCACGTGTACGCTGATTGAAAAAGTATGGTGAGACGTCACTTTGGTGCACTGTTCACGTCCCGTCACTCCAGTGCCACATAGGTCGCCACAAACGATCACTTAGCCTCTTCGCTAAAACAAGTTACAGCTCGAGCCTGGGGGCTTGTGTACTGGCCAGACCTCGGACCTCGGTTGAAGCAGAGGTCGACATCAGACGTCGACATCGGACCTCGATGGTCCGACAGTAATAATGGGCAACGTAAGTTGGGCCCCACAGATAGTATAAGTCAACATGAGTTAACACCCAGATACCATAAAGACCTAAGTCACGAGAGAATCATGCATGGGGTGTGTATAGTACATTCGGGTACGGGACAAGCAAGTGTTCCTTGGAGGCGCTAAGGTCCGTAAGGGTTTCCGTAAGACTACATGCATGACACGTGAATAATTAGGGCACCCACAGAACAGATGGCGCCGCAGCGTTGGTACATGAGTTGGTACCCTGGCGGCCATGCTGTTAGAAAGATTGCACTCCAGAAGAGGCAAGTCTTATGTCGCAGTTGTGCTAAGCTTGTGCAACGCGTCACAAGATGCCTCACTAGTAAACCCTAATTCCACTTAAGGAAAGATCCTTGAGGGATAGGGAAGTTGACCTAATTACAGCCTATATAAAGGGTGGTAAGAAAGGTACACCGTTTCTAAGACTGAAACTGCTTTACATACATATTGTTTCTTAGCCCAATACTGACTTGATCGTCGGAGTGCAATCAACAGGTAGGGTCCCCCTCTATTTCAATGGAGCCACTCAGCTACCTAAGGAGCCGCTAGGAGATAGGAGGAGTCACCATTTGCCTTTAAAGTCAACGACGACTAAGTCAACCGGCGAGAACAATTATTAATATTTATAATTAATATAAATGTAAATATTAATTATAATATTCATATTAATTATAAATATTAGAGGGTGACAAAATCCCGGAAATTCTCTTGGAGTAAGGGGAATGATGGCGACATCACAACAATTATCTGCAGAAATGGATGTCAGTGTTTGCTTCATATATGCCACTAGGTTATTGTTCAGTACAATTTAATTAATTATAACATTAATATTATTATAATTAATATTAATATTCTAATTAATAATAATATTATAACTTATATTAATATTCAAATTAATATTAAATATTATAATTAATATTAAATATTATAACTAATATTCTAATTAATATTAAATATTATAACTATTATTCTAATTAATATTAAATATTATAACTAATATTCTAATTAATATTAATATTATATTAATATAAATATTATAATTAATATTAAAACTGGATCTTATAATTATAATTAATATTTATAAATAAATATTCACATTTATATTAATTATAAATATTTATTATAATTATAATTAATATTTATAAATAAATATTCACATTTATATTAATTATAAATATTTATTATAATTATAAGATTCAGTTTTGATATAAAAAAATATTAGTTATAATATATTTTTTAAATATTTTAAACTTTTTATATATTTTTTTTATTTTATATTAAAAAATAAAGTTAAACTTAAATTTAGTATTTGATTTTTTTCATATTAAGTGGATCATTATTGTTAATGTGAATATTATAATATAGTATAATATATGTTTTTTACGTTAAAAAAAAGTTAGTATAATCTACTGTGATCTATTTTAATAATTTTCATATTATAAATATAATAAATATCTAATTTTTATACTAAAAAGAATAATTATATTATAATAAAAAAAACATATTTAACATTTCTTCTTCCTCTAACTAAGCCATGTTCAGGATTCATCTATGTTTATTTTACAAAAGGAAACCAAGGTTGCTTCCAAGTCATATTAATTTGTTTTGATTTCTTTGAGCAATAAATTTCTAGCTCAAAAATGGCACTCCTCCAAAATCATGATACAAACATTCACAATACTCCATTCTTCTTTTTCAAACACTGCGTTTAGATCGATATAAAACTGATTTAGTAAAAATTGAATATAAAATTAGAGTTGACTTTCTAAATCGAAGTTAATAAATTATTGTCATGATTTTAAAGTATGAGATTATTGACTAATTAACGTTGGCTATTAACAACGTTAAATATTTATTTTTTTATAATAAATAAAAATTATCAATATATAATTAAAAGTAAATTAAATAAAAAAATATAAAATAATTGAAAGGACTTGTGCACACTTTAAATAATTAAAATCATATAAATATAAAATGTATAAAAGAAATACAAATTTAATTATATTTTAAGTCTCTAGTAAATTTTGGATATATTAAATTTATGTGTTCTGTTGAGTTTTTTATATTTGAAGTTCAACTTTTTCTCACTAAGAGTGACGTGATTATTGTTATCTTACCTCGTCATTTTATTAATAATAAAAATTACATAATTATCTTTTTAGTCTATACATTTATGAAAGACAATGTCAGGCGAATTGTGTGGGACGACCCGTAACTCGTTACAAAAAATGCGAGACGAACTCACTTTGACCTGCTAACCCGTTTAGATTTGTCCCGCATTATCTGTAATATGTGTGGACTTGGTGCGGGCCGCGTAATAATAAAATGTTTATTTTTTAAGCATTCCATCAAATTTCTTCCTCCACCCCAATCAATTCCAAAAATCGAATTCTAGAAGCCAAAATAGTTGTTCCAAATTTCAAAAGGTAAAATAGTTGTTTTGGAAATGTTAGTTTGGAATTATTATTTTTTTCTCTTCTAAATTTCCATTTCTTGAATTCACTTTTATATTATGGATATTAAATTTCAAAATTGATGAGATACAAGAAGAAATTTGATGGAATGCAAAAAAAAAAACATCCTAATAAAAAATATACATTTTCTTATGTGGGCTAACCCACAGGCCCACGAGCTAGCACTTATGTGGGGTGGACTAATACAGGACGAGCTAATCCGTATTTTCAACTCTACCTACATTAAAGGTCAATAGTTAATTTGGTCTAGTGGTTTTAAAAAAAATCAATTTCGTCCCACGTATGTAAAAAAGCATGCAATTTTATTTCTTTTGTCAAATTTACATGAAAAATGTTATGTGGCACACTAAGTAACACGATTATGCACATGTGGAGTTGACCCTCAACCCAACTTCTTAACCCTTTCCCTTCATCTTTTTCCTCCATTCACAGTCTCCACCAATTATTTTCCTTTTGTAGCAATTATTTCTCTTAGCTGAAATTTGAGTTCTATTACGAATTCACGATTTTTTTATTTTGTTTTTCCAATTTGTTTCCTCTATAAAGCCCAAATATTTTGTTTGAATTCGGAAAATTCACGGGGTTCTTAAGGATAATTCGTTATAGGGTATCCATTATCTATTTATAGTTTTCTAAACACTAAAATAACAACCATGTCCTTGTTGTCAATTTGGTCTACTGGTTTTAAAAGAAAAATCAATTTCATTCCAATATTTGTAAAAAAGCATGCAATTTTATTTCTTTTATCAAAGTCTCCGGCCATTATTTTCCTTTTGTAGCAATTATTTCTCTTTAGTTCAAATTTGAGTTCTTTTTACAAATTCACAATTTTTTTATATTTTATTTTTCCAATTTGTTTCCTCTACAAAGCGCAAATATTTTGTTTGAATTCGAAAAATTCAAAGAATTCTTAAGGATAATTCGTTATTGCGTATCCATTATCTAATTTATAGTTTTCTAAACACTACAACAAAAACCATGTCCTTGTTCCTTAAAGCTCTACCTTTGATGACCTCCCACATTAGACCATCTTTAGTGTTTCTATGCAGAGATTCCAATACAATTCCATTGCCACTTTCTAGAACCAACACAGTGTTTTCATGTAGTGTTCGCGGAATTGATGTAATAAAAAATGGGAATGAAGGAAATGAGTTTGTGTAACTTAGACCACGACAACCCCACACACCCACTCACTTTGCACATCTCTTCATATGTGTTTTACTCCATGAAGAATTTTCCCAATTTCTCAACTACCCTATCTCTTCTGCTCCTAAAACTCCCACATTAACACACAACAATTCATGATCTCCCCTACGAATATAATTTTGATATTTCATTTCCAGCTTTGTCCTTTTCACCACTAAACTAGAAATGCTAGAGACAATGGAAATGAGGTAAATGAGTTTGACTAAAGGGGAGAGAATGGGTTTGGGTGAGGGTGAAGACAAGGCTTTGATGGGGGAGAATGGATGAAGGGAAGAGAAGGATGTTGAATTACACGTGGAGTCCACCCGTGCATAACAGTACCACTGAACGTGTCACATCATCTTTAGTTAACGTCGTTCATGTTAATTTAACAGGAGAGACCAAATTACATGTTTTTTACTCAATCTTGAGACGAAATTAATTTTGTAAAAAACCAATAGACCAAATTGTCTATCAACCCTTAATATAGGGACTAAAAAGGTAATTATATATTTTTCTTTTTTACTCTATCATATTGCTTACCTATATACAAGTGTTAAGAAATATGAGATTTTGTACTTAACATAAAATTTAATTATTATTAATATAAATGACAAGTGACTTTTATTAAAAAAATATTGGATAAGGAGATCGTTTGATGACCTTCATATCATCTCCTATAACAAAGTGACACCGTCATAATCATCACTATTAATTTAGGTGACCATGATAGTATCTTGTTATTTAACACATTTTTAATGAAAAAAATAAAAATTATTTGTCATTTTATATTAATCGCCATATCATTTTACATTAATTATAAAACTTCATATCTTTTAACACGAGTGGAGACAACTAAGCCAATGCGATAATATAACAACTATTATGCATAATAAATAAAAACTTAAATAATGGAGACTAAATTAAAAAAAATATAATTTTTTTGCATACTTAATAAATAATTTTTTTTTACTAAAAATTCAATTGAAAATATCTTAATTTATGAAAGACTTAAAATTTAATTAAATAAAAAATAAACTAAATAATAAAATTGTAACAATGCATTATTAAAAATAAAAAATAACAATGCATTATTAAAAATAAATTAAATGGTAAATTATAAAAAAATAAAATAAAACAGTATATAACATAAAATGAATAAAAATTTAATAAAATATGCGTAAGTTTATTAAGATTAATATAAAAAATTTAAATTAAACTTTTGTACCGGCAGGCACCGGACGAACGTGGCCGACCGACCGAACGCATAATAAATGTGAGGGCGTGTGACAAAACTAAGGTGGTTAAGATCCACCTCCGAAGAATAAGGAATACGCGTTTAAAGAAGATATGTTCCCCGGGTATTCCGGAGCACGATTGGTAAGACCTATCCATAACCACCCTGAGCCCAAGGGGTAGAAAGCCCATTAGGCAATCCTATAAATACGGTGCTCAAGCCAGAGAAAGGTACGTTTTCATTCACTTGCTAAGCCACACTTAGAATCTCATACTTACTTGAGCGTCGGAGTGCCTTCGCAGGTACCCTCCCCCGCCCAACCGAAGGAGACACCAAGAAGGAACGACCGACCGAAGGAGAAGAAGATCAACACGTCAGCAGTTACACTACGTCAACCGACCGTGCCTGGCCCCATCTCTCCACTCAGGTACAATTGGCGCCCACCGTGGGGCCGAGGCAAAATTTCAATTTTTAAAGCTATAATGGTTGCGACAAGGAACAACAACGACGCTATGGCAGAACAGATGACTATGATTCAAACCCTCCAAACTCAGATGGAGGAACTGCGGCAAAAGGGGATGGAAGACCGTCGTCAACAGGAAGAGAATAGACGCCGCCAAGAGGAAGAAATCGCCTTATTGAGAGAGCAGAATGCACGACTCCAGCGACAGGTCGATAATCCCGAACGAGAAGGCCAATCCCATATGGCCGATCGAACCGCCTCTCGCATACCTACACCGACCGACACCAATCTTGCTTCCAGAGCTGAAACAGTCGAAAGAAAGTCAAGTAAAAGGGGTCATCCTTTTACAGACGAAATCATCACCACACCACTTCCTGACAAATGGAGAGGCCTCGCCATTAAACTCTATGACGGCTCGACCGACCCGGACGAGCATTTAAATGTTTACAAGACGCAAATGACTTTGTATACCACAGATAATAATGTGTGGTGTAAAGTATTCCCCACGTCGCTTCAGGGAGAACCTCTTACCTGGTTTACAGAGCTACCTCCGAACTCCATTGACGACTTTGACATCCTAGCCGCGAAATTCTCCACTCAATATGCCACCAGCCGACCGCATCACATGTCCTCCATGTCTCTCCTAGCGGTACAACAAGAAAAAGGTGAATCTCTCAGAACCTTTTTAGATAGATTCAACAAGGCATGCATGAATATCCGAGGGCTCAAACAGGAAGTCGCGTTACACCATTTAGTTTCGGCCATCCGGCCGAGCCGTTTTACCGAAAGTCTCATCAAAAAGCCGCCTCAAGACAAGGAAGATCTTCGAACTCGGGCAACCAAATTCATGCAAATTGAGGAACACATTGACTATCACCAACGGTTCAAAGCCGTCGGATCCGGAGTCCTCAAAGATCAAACCTCGAGCAAAGAAAGGGAATTCGAGACCGAACGGACCGTTCGAACCACCCCAAGGTCCGACCGTAGCAGAGGAGGCCGAATCCCCAGGTTTAACAGTTACACCCCTTTAACTGTTCCGAGGGGACGTGCCCTAGATGAAGCACTGCAAACGGATTTAATTCCGACACTAAAACAGTATCAAACACCACCGAATGCAGATACTGCTAAGCGTTGTCAGTACCATCGGAATTTCGGTCACACGACCGAAGGATGTCAAGCGTTGAAGGACAAAATCGAAGAGCTCATCCAGGCTGGCCATTTGCGGCAGTTCGTCAAGAGGACAAGGAATTCAAGATCCCCACCACGGAGTACCGACCGTCCATCCCGTGGTGTCGACCGGTCATACCGTAACGATTACAAACGCCGAACTGACCATAGCCAGGCTTCGCGGAAACGCAGTGAAAGCCCCGTTCGGCGTACACGCGCCCGCAGCACAAGTCCCGACCGAAACGCCCGCCCTCGCCAACGAGTCCGCGAAGTCAACAACATGATTGCTGGACCCGTTACCTTGGGCGAACCGAACCACGAAGCAAATTACATAGCCGGGGGCTTTGCCGGTGGCGGGTGCTCAAATTCCGCCCGAAAGAAACATCTCCGGGACATCCAGTCCGCTCATGCTACCACGAGGAGGCGTCCACACATACCTCCGATCACTTTCACTGACGACGACTTCACAGCCATAGATCCAGCCCAGGACGACCCTATGGTAATCACCGTGGAAATTGACAAGTTCGCGATTGCCAAGACTTTGGTCGACCAAGGTAGCTCGGTCGACATATTATACTGGGAAATCTTCAAGAAAATGCGCATCCCAGAATCAGATATTCAACCCTATAACGAACAAATTGTAGGGTTCTCAGGTGAACGGGTCGACACTAAGGGGTATATAGACTTATATACAACCTTTAGTGAGGAAGACGGTCTCCACAAAACAATAAACGTACGATATCTTCTGGTGAACGCCCAAACTTCCTACAACATCCTACTCGGTCGTCCGTCCATCAACAGATTGAAAGCCATTGTTTCCACCCCACACTTAGCCATGAAATTCCCTTCGGCAAATAACGACATTGCAACAATCCATGTCGATCAAAAAACCGCTAGAGAATGTTATGTCGCAAGTTTGAAAAGTGAGCCAACGCCAAGCCGCACGTGACGAAGCCGATAAATTGTTACAAGCTGGATTCATTCGGAAAGCCCATTACACCACATGGCTAGCCAACGTAGTTATGGTAAAGAAAGCAAACGGAAAATGGCGAATGTGCGTTGACTACACGGACCTCAATAAGGCATGCCCAAAAGACTCTTACCCTCTGCCTACCATTGATCGTCTCGTTGATGGGGCAGCCGGACATCACATCCTCAGCTTCCTTGATGCCTACTCAGGTTATAATCAAATCCAAATGCACCCGGCCGACCGAAAGAAGACAGCCTTCATGACTGATTCCGATAATTTCTACTATGAAGTTATGCCCTTCGGACTCAAAAATGTCGGGGCCACTTATCAAAGACTAATGGACCATGTATTCCACGACATGATCGGCAGGAATGTTGAAGTCTATGTCGATGACATTGTTGTCAAGTCGGACTCATGCAAGCAACATATTGTTGACCTAAAAGAAGTTTTTCAGGCCCTCCGCCAGCACCAGATGCGACTCAATCCTGACAAGTGTGCGTTTGGCGTCGAGGGGGGGGAAGTTCTTAGGTTTTATGCTGACCCATAGAGGCATAGAAGCTAACCCTGAGAAATGTAAAGCTATTTCCGAAATGAGAAGTCCTAACTCCATTCAGGAAATTCAGAGACTCATCGGCCGACTCACCGCCCTATCCAGATTTGTTCCTAAACTTGCAGAACGAACGAGACCCATCGTCCGATTATTGAAAAAAGCATCCCGCTTTGAGTGGTCGGCCGAATGCGAGGAAATTTTCCTCCAATTGAAAACTTTTCTATCTTCCCCGCCGGTCATCCAGAAACTGGACGCCCGAGAACCCATTATAGTCTACCTCGCCGTTTCACACGAAGCCGTCAGTTCCGTCTTAGTACAAGAAATTAATTTTGAAGAACGGCCAGTTTATTTCGTCAGCCGCGCCCTCCATGGCGCCGAAATCCGATACCAAACGATCGAAAAGGTAGCTATGGCTCTCATCATTACCGCCCGACGAATGCGTATGTATTTTCAAAATCATCGTATTATTGTTCGGACAAATTACCCCATTGTTAAGATTCTCACTAAGCCAAATTTAGCCGGACGAATGATCGGATGGACGATAGAACTATCCGAATTCCATATTCAGTACCAACCACGAGGAGCCATCAAGTCACAAGCTCTTGCTGATTTCGCAGCCGAACTCACTCCTTCCTCAGCCGAGACTGAACACTCATCGTGGATCCTATACGTGGACGGCTCCTCCAACGAAAGGTCGTGCGGCGCTGGAGTCGTTTTGGAAGGCCCCGGCGAGATTGTCATCGAGCAAGCCCTAAAATTCGACTTCAAAACTTCAAACAATCAGGCCGAATATGAAGCCATTTTAGCCGGTCTACGCCTCGCTCAAGAATTGGAAATCACTAAGTTAATTTGTAAAAGTGATTCCAGGCTAGTCATCGGTCAACTTAATGAAGAATATGAAGTCCGAGAAATCTTTTTACAGCGATACTATCACTTAGTCAAACAGTCGATGAGCACCTTTTCTGAAATTTCCATGCAACACGTTCGACGCGATCACAATAATCGTGCAGACGCCTTGTCCCGGTTGGCAACCACGAAGTGTAAGGGAATGCATAGGTTGGTCATCCATGTTACGCTTGCACGCCCAAGCATCGACCTACAGGAATGCCTAACGACCGACGCGGAATCTACTTGGATTACCCCAATTAAGCAATATTTACTCGACGGCACATGTAGTCCTCTCGGCGAAAAAACCATGAAACTGCAGGCCGCCCGTTTTTTCTTAATTGGCCACGACCTTTATCGCCGAGGTTATACCCGACCACTCCTTAAATGTTTGACACCCGGCCAAGCTTCCTATGTCGTCCAAGAGTTGCACGGAGGAATTTGCGGAACTCACTCCGGCGCACGAACAATGGCTGCCAAAGTATTCCGGGCCGAGTACTACTGGCCGACCGTCCAAGGCGACTGCACCAATTTCGTCCAAAAATGTCTTAAATGCCAAGAGTTTGGCACTTTGTCCCATCAAAAACCTGAGGAACTTCATTTTATGTTATCACCTTGGCCGTTCGTCCAATGGGGTATGGACATCATTGGCCCTTTCGCCCTCGGTAAAGGCCAGTGTAAATTCTTACTGGTCGGCATTGATTACTTCACCAAGTGGATCGAAGCCGAACCTCTGACTGCGATCACCGCCCGCAATGTTCAAAATTTCGTATGGAAAAATATCGTTTGCCGCTTCGGGCTTCCACAGATCATCATCACCGATAACGGTCGGCAATTCACCGACCGGACGTTAGCTGAATTTTACGAGAAACTCCACATCAAACACATCGCCAGTTCAGTCGAACATCCGCAAACAAATGGACAAGCAGAAGCTGCAAACAAGGTCATCCTGAACGAACTGAAGAAACGTCTCGGCCCAGCAAAGGGTAACTGGACTGAAGAACTCTTAGAGGACTTATGGGCATATCGCTGTACTCCTCAGACGACTACACAAGAAACGCCATACAACCTCACATATGGCACTGAAGCTATGATTCCCGTCGAGATTGGAGAACCTTCTCTCCGCCGACAAACCCTTGATCTTGATCTAAACAAGGAAAGTCTCTCGGTCGGCCTCGATCTCATCAACGAACTTCGGGACAAGTGTAGAATTAGAGAAGAAGCATGCAAAATTCGGGCGGCCAGACGATACAACTCCAAGGTCAAACCGAGACTGTTCCACAAAGGCGACTTAGTATGGCGAATGCGGAGTAGTGCCAGGAAGGAAGGAGGCAAGTTCTCTAGCAATTGGGAAGGACCGTTCCGCATAGCAGATATGGCAGCTGGTGGAGCCTATTACTTAGAACATTTATCTGGGAAGGACATACCGAAAACGTGGAATGCCACGCATCTCAAATTTTATTACAGTTGAACTTAATAATAAAAGTGTACTCTTTCCTTGCTCGATCGGTTTTTCCCTAAGGAGGGTTTACGACCGAGAAGGTTTTAACGAGGCACTATAAATTGAAATCCAAGTCTCCTATTCCTTTTATTACTCAATCTATGCCTCATTCAACACTCAAATTATCATTACCTTAACGTAATCAGAATTATTTATGCCTCGTTCGGCATCAGAATTATTCAGAATTATTTATGCCTCGTTCGACATCAGAACTATCATTACTTTAACGTAATCGGAATTATTTATGCCTCGTTCGGCATCAGAATTATTCAGAATTATTTATGCCTCGTTCGGCATCAGAACTATCATTACTTTAACGTAATCGAAATTGTTTATGCCTCGTTCGGCATCATAATTATTCAGAATTATTTATGCCTCGTTCGGCATCAGAACTATCATTACTTTAACGTAATCGGAATTATTTATGCCTCGTTCGGCATCAAAACTATCATTACTTTAACGTAATCGGAATTATTTATGTCTCGTTCGGCATCAGAATTACTTATGCGTTGCTCGGCATCAGAATTAACTCATTTCTTTAACGTAATCGAAATTATTTATGCCCCGTTCGGCATCAGAATTATTTATGCCTTGTTCGGCATCAGAATTAACTTATTACTTTAACGAAATCACAATTATTTATGCCTCGTTCGGCATCAGGATTAACTTACTACTTTTAACGTTATTAGAATCATCCAGACCTCGTTCGGCATTCGCATTATTGCTAACGAAATCAACTACGCCTCGTCCAGCATCCCAATTAATAAAATATACTTACAACAAACAAACAAGGTTCAAAAATACCAATTCGGTTGATCAACAATCAAATATTACATCCAAAATAAAACCATCATTGTACGATGCCCACATGCCGGGTCCAGCAATTATCTATGGGATATTCATTAATTCTTCAAACGAGGCGTCCGGCTGTGGTCCCGGAGTCTCCGCCTCAACCTCCTCATACATATCGCCAGGGTTGGTCGGCACAAGTTTTCCATCGACCACCATTTTCTCAATGTCATACCGGTCGTCCTCCAGTGGCGCACCGTGCAGACAAGCCACTTGTTGGATGCCCAACCGGAAGTATTCTTCGCTAATGCGAAGCATGAAGTCGTGACACTTGGCCACTTCCGCTTTCAAAGCCTCCTCCCGGTCGGCTCCTCCTTTCAATTGCGCCTCAAGACTCTTCGTGAGTTCCTCTTGCGCTTTTAAGGCCGTCTGCTTCTCCTCCAACTGGACCTTCAACCTCTCGGCCTTCTCGGTCGACATCTTGGTGGCTTGGGTGGCCTCGGTCACATCTTTCTTTAACCGGGGTATGGTAACGGTCGTCACTCTCTCGAGCTCTTCAACCACCGTCCGGCTGGCCATAAGCGCCCGACTTTGTAACTCTAATGTTTCCACCATCAGTTTAGTTGTAGGGATGGTGGCAAAAATCTCATTCTCTTCGGGGTCAGCTCCGCCTGCAGGTGGGCCGCTATGTCCAGGCCGACCGCCAACAGCGTTGGCTCAGAGGTCGTTCGGGATGGCCCAGCTCGGCCGTCCTGATTTCCCTTCGGGGGCCGACCCCTTTTCTTCGCAGCAGCTGAGGCCCCCGCCGCAGGAACCGTTGTAGACGGAACGGCCGCCAACGCCCCGGCCGCGTCGACAGAGGCCGACTGACCATCCCTACTCTGGCGCAACTTGTTCATATACTCATGCAAAGAAGCGTCCGCCCGACTCATGATTTCTGCAAAACACACAGGAATTAAACACTATTAATGAAGTTATTCAATCAAACCAAATTTACAATCACATACCAATAAAATCCGCCCAGGGATCGGACGACGCATATAACGAAATTATCTCCCTCGTAGGTAACTTGTGAGGGAGTTGGTCAAACACCACCATAACGGCCTTATCCAAAGCCGACAGGGCCGTACGGGAACTCGTGTTAAGCACAGTCGGATTTTGGGTCCAATGGAACGGAAACTTGGTAACATCATCATTATAAAAATATTCTCGGCCGTCCGGCTCCACAAATATCTTGAAATATCGTTCCTTGAAGTTCTTGTAGGACGTGGTGAAGGCCGCAAAACGCACACTCCCCGGACGGCTGGTCAATGACACCCAACTTACCGGGTTGGACGAATGTGTGTTATAATAAAATAAAAACACTTCCGCTCTGGGCGTCAAGTCAAAAAGTTGACACACCATTCGGAAGGCCTGCATGCACGCCCATGAGTTCGGATGAAGTTGGGTTGGAGCTAGGTTGAGAAACCGTAGCACGTCCATCGTGAACTCATCGAACGACAACGTCACTTTCAAATCAGTGAATAACGTACTATAAACGTAAAAGAAATCTACCGGAGCGTTCTCCCTTCCATGACAGACACGGTCGGTATACCCACATATTTCGGCAATAAGAATATCTGAAGGTAAATCCGACCGCACGACAAGGGCCCTAGCTATCACTTTATCCAGGTCGTCCGGTTTCTTAAAAACAGTGGGTATATTCCTAACACTAATATCTACCCACTCATAGCTCGGACCCATGGACCCACTCGTACTTTCGTCACTTCCGGACGATGACTCCACACTCTCACTCGACTCCCTACTACCTACTCTATTTGAAGAAAGTTGAGACATAACTAACCTTTCGTTCACAAATTAACACCCCGGTCGGCAACTATGGTTCGTACAGCGCAACAACTCGCAAAGTGGACTCGGTAATCGGAGCAACTCGGATGCCGAACTCAAGGAAACGTGGTCTCTCTACAACTGGGGACGCTATTTATAGCATTTCCCTCTCACCCTCATCCGTTAGATTCCCGCTCATCCTACGACCCATATCAGCCGGAAGTCGAAACGTCATTTAATCCACACCGCCGGATCCATCTCCGCCGTCTTCGAAAAAAAGCGAACGTCCCGTCATTCCGTTACATTTAATGCCTGACACCTCGAAAGGCACAACAATCATTACGACTGCACCGGACGAACGTGGCCGACCGACCGAACGCATAAAAAATGTGAGGGCGTGTGACAAAACTAAGGTGGTTAAGATACACCTCCGAAGAATAAGGAATACGCGTTTAAAGAAGATATGTTCCCCGGGTATTCCGGAGCACGATTGGTAAGACCTATCCATAACCACCCTGAGTCCAAGGGGTAGAAAGCCCATTAGGCAATCCTATAAATACGGTGCTCAAGCCAGAGAAAGGTACGTTTTCATTCACTTGCTAAACCATACTTAGAATCTCATACTTACTTGAGCGTCGGAGTGCCTTCGCAGGTACCCTCCCCCGCCCGACCGAAGGAGACACCAAGAAGGAACGACCGAAGGAGAAGAAGATCAACACGTCAGCAGTTACACTACGTCAACCGACCGTGCCTGGGTCCCATCTCTCCACTCAGGTACAACTTTTATAACGTTAACGTTGAAACTATGAAGACGGTAATATAAGTGAAAAAAAAAAGATAATTTATCTTTTGAAAGAATGTGTAAAGAGAGAATAAAAAAATGAAGGAAGAGATCGACAATTTAGATTTTTTAATAATATTGTATTAGTACTTTAATATTCAGTTAATTAATTTGGTTTCAGGTGGGAATACGTAATCTTCAACACTCCTTTACCTTATTTTCAATATATTATTATTTTATTTTATTTATTATTTATTATTATTTTTATGGAAAACTTGATGTGCAAGCAAGTTATTTTTTAATTTTAAATTCCACATACAAGCAAATTATTTTAAAAATTACCAATCATTTAATAAAAACTGTACCAGTAAATATTTTTTTTTCAAAATTAATATAAATTATGCAGATAGTATTTACGAGTTAAAGGAAATTTTAACAACTTTTTAAATATTATTTCAATTTTATTTGATTATATTTCTTCTTAAAGACTAGTTTTTATTTTCTTAACTAAATTTTATATAGATAAAATATAAAAATTTTAATGTGTTGAATATTTTTAAAATATAAGTTTAAGATATTCTTTTAACTATTACATTTGATCCTGCCGGTTGACTCGAGTGCAAGAGTCTTGCCACGTCAAAGGTATCCTCTCTCGATCAGCTTCGCACCACGTTAGCCTTCGATCTTCACGTCTCAATTCCTTGCAAGAACCTGAAGAAAACAAAGACACAGAATGGCGCCGCTGCGGCCGATCGCGCTCCGACGCTCAAGTCAGTGACGGAATCACCAAATACTAAGAGAAGAAAATCTGAACTCAAGGAACCGTGCAAGTATTCTCTCAGCGTACTCAAGTGTTCTGGAAAACGTACCTCAAAATCTGTTAAGAGTTCCTTATATACCTGAGCATTTCTCTCTCCTGACGGTTACACCTCTGGACACGTGGCTCACATCCAACTGTACACGTGTCACCATCTGGATCCCTCTCCACTTGAGCGTTACTTCTACTCTTCAAGCTATTCGACTAAGTTACCCATGCGAGGAGTAACTACAGCTTCCTTGGAGCGCGACCCCTTAAGCGGCGAGTACGGGGTGTCACCATGCACACCTTCTCTGTGGTCTCGCCTGCCGCTGCCACGATCTGCTTCACTTGCACATCGTGTATGTTCTGGTAAACTGCTCCCTTGCCTCGACCTCTGGCCAGGGAATGATCATCTGATAACCTCATCCTTCGTACTTGTACCCCTTGAAAGCCTGAAGCAAGCCTTCCTGATCTTTCAGCGATGTCCCCCTTTAGGCGGTCTCTAACCACTTGATCACCTAAACTTCACATACGGCGACCATGTCACAAGCCTGGTGACCGCCGGTTATACATGCTATAGATCGGAGAACGCCAACTCAACGATTGGCGACTACACAGACTTCCCGATGTACTTCCCTTCTGTCAGCCAGGTGTTCCGCTCAACACGCCTATATTATCGCTTGCTACCACGTCATCACTTCCGACTACCTGATCGGTACAACATTTAAGGAAAAAATAAATTAAATAAAGAATTTAATTATTTAAAAATAATAATGACAAGAGTTTTTTATGCACCCAACCCTAAAAATGGCTCATAAGCGCCCAACTAAAAGCAACTTATTCATTGCTCTGATTATACTAAGACGATTCTAAAAAGATCCACTAGGAAACCTTAGTTTGAGAATTGTTCCATTTTGCAGGTATTTATGTGTCATGATTTGCAGAGAGTTTTTATCATTATGATATTAAAAAAATGGTGAAAGTTTATCATTATTAAATAGTAAATACATTTATTTCACAACTCAAAATAGTAATATTTTAATTATATTTATTTTTTTAATTTAAATTTAATATATATTATTATATTATAAAAGGTTAGTTTTCAAATGAGTGTATTTTTTTTATAAGGATGTAAAAGTATTATTTTTATGTAGAAAGTCTTATATGGCTTGCATTTCACATACCAAACCACAACATGGTCCTACCAATCGTGTCACACACCTTACATGAACTAGAATGTTGTACTAGAAATAGATCTTGGGAATTGAGGCTATCCCCACATTTCTAGATTCTACAACTAAAAAGAGACTTATACATTAAGATATTTAAGGGTAGGGTAGGATGGTGATAGATTGACATTGTAAATAGTGAAAATATTCACTTATAACAATTAAATAAATTAATATTTTAATTATATTTAATTTATTTTTTAATTTAAAATATTACTATATTATTATAATAGGTTATCAATTATATCTTCTTTACTTTTTCGATGTCAAAATAAAATTTTCAATCCTTTTATTATCCTTTCTTTTGTAAGGGAAAGTACTTCTTCAAGTTATGTGGCTGATATAATTTTGTGAAAATCATCACGTAACAATCAAAATTATAGGCTTACGAGGATGTGGATTAGTATTAGAAGTATCAAAATAGGTATTGTTGGCTTCATCTTTTTAAGTCGTTAATGCGTTTTGATTTGTTACACTTAAGTTGCTAAATTGATGGATGAATTTGTTACGCTAATTGATGGGTAAAAATCAAGATAGACAAACTTTAGTTTATGTAAGATAGATAAACTTTAATTTATGGAATAGGTAAAGAGTACTTAGATAGTATCTGGGACATGTCGTATAATTGTTGATGTGTTGGTGATCTTTTGATTATTTCCTCTGAGTTTTTTTTTCACAAATGTTGATGTTTGGTCGGGATTGACTTGAAAAAGACACTCTGACGATCAAGTAAGTATGTGTAAAGAATGTATGTTGGTAATTGATAAAAGCGTACCTTATACCTCCGCAAAGAGTTTATTTATAGTATTGGTCATGGACTCTTGTTATGATGGGTCGAATTTCAGTTATTTGTTGATTTGCCTCACGATCCCTGAATAATAGGGAGATATATTGGTATATAGGTATGTTATAATATCTTAAGAATAGTTGTGCCATCTTTCAGTTAATCAGTTTGTAACTAATTTGTTGGAGATACTTTCCACGTATTTCAGGATACGAATTAGGACTCATTAACTGTTATTGTAATATGTCATTTATTGCATGTCTTGAGGTATCCTTTGACTCGGGAGGTTGGTCACCTACGCCGAGACTGACTCGTTCGGTACCGACCGGTACACTTGCACCCAGGCTTGAAGAAATTAATTTTCGAAGAGTCATAAAATAACCATTGGACTTCCCGAGGGGAGATGTGTTTGTTGGGGCATAATTAATGCTTGTCAGAGATGTGACACATGCTTTTTCAAAAAACCGTCGTTAGGTAAGCATTGTTCAATCGGAGAGATCTAACGATTGAGGATTAGTGACGTTTTAGATGCTGAGTGGCATGAGCCATTGGATGAGTGTTGATCTAACGATGTCGAGTGGGTTACACTCCAATCTCTTCCTATTTGGATTTCTATAAATAGAACCACATTTGAATGAAGTGAGGTTTACCACTTTATCACTGTGCAATAGAGTTCACTTAGTTTGCTCCGAGTCTTCAAGCTTTCTTTCACATTTTTTTCAAAAAGGTTAGTAATGTCTTCTGCTATCGATCTTTTCGATATTATTTTTAATATAGAGTCTTCTGAACCTACCAGCACCGCATCTGGCGGTGCGGGAGACGTGAGTGGCTTGGACCATGCGGTCGACCCTACGTCAAACTGTTCGAGCTACGAGTGGGTCGATCCACGCATCTTGGATGTCGCTACTTGCTTCAGGGGCCCAAATGCTTTATATGGGTTTTTATTTATAAAGTGTCCATCTTAAAGCCCGACTCTCCCTCGGATGCGGTGGTAGTCGATAGTTGCAACCACATCGATCATGTTTGCCACAGTCGGGAAGACGCTCCACATTATTTCTTTTTAGTATATAATACCTTTTTTTAATTATTTACACATTACCCTGCCGTTTAATGATTTCACGATGGGGGTCCTTCGGATTCTCAACATTGCGCCGATCCAATTACATCCCAATTCTTGGGCGACTTTTCAAGCGTTTAGAATCCTCTGTGATATTTTTAAGCTACAACCCACTCCTCAATCTTTTTTATTTTATTATAACTCCCGTCTCAGTACTCCATTGAGTTGGCTCTCTTTGACAAGTCGACCAGGGAGTATTCGCTTTGCACCTTAAACTTCGTCGTATAAACACTTCAAAGAAAAATACTTCAAAATTTTTGTGGAGCCGGATGGCAACCCTTTTTTTATGACGCAGAAGGGAAAACCAAATTTCCTTTTCATTGGACCCAATCCCCGATGAGATATGTCTCCCTAACGAGGTCTTCGATGATTCTTTAGGACAAAGATTTTTTGTGTGTGCTCTACCAACTTTAGAATAAGTTACCTACTCGGGAGTTGGTAGCGTTGTACGAGTCGTCCAAGAGGTGGACGAATTTTACTGGTATATAAACTTCTTTTGTACACGGTTTTATTCATTATGATGACGAGGTGCTTAATTCGTTTGTGTTTTGCAACCATTATGTCACCTGTAGATCTAGAGTCTGCAAACTATTTAAAACAATTGAGAAGGCATGGTGTCTCCAAAGACAATTGTGCCTCTAGTAAAAGAGGTCTACCAACAAAATCCGGGCAACAAAGAACTGAGGCGGGGTCAGCATCTTTAGTTGGCTCAAGGTGTCCAAGTTGCGATTGTTAGAATGTATGGCCTTAAACGAGAGGGGGGGGGGTGAATTGTTTAAGAAAGATTTTCGTAAACTTTTAAGCCTAGAATGAAAATATTTCAATAAAACCTTGATTAAGAATTCAGTTTTTCAAAACATAAAGCAAAACCACAACACTGGAAAAACAATTGGTTGTTTTACCGAAACAATCGGTTGTTTATACCAGTTATCAAATAACAAAACTGAATATAAAGAGATAGGGATAGAGAGATTGTACACAGTTGTTTATACTGGTTCACTCCAAACCCAGAGCTACATCCAGTCTTCTCAGAAACCCTGAGGAAATCCACTAAGCAATCACACCTTGATCACTTACACAACAACCAAGAGAATGACCTTAAACACCTCAAGACACACACTCTTCTTGGCCAACACACCAACATTAAGATTGCTGATCTTGATCCCCTCAAGAACACACAGCCAATCTCAGCAAACGCAGAAACGAAACTTGTTTAACAGAGTACAAGGATTACACTTGTTACAGAAGATAATCTGAAATCAATACAAGCAGAATCCTATTCCATACACTTTTATCAATCACAAACTCTTAGCAATCTCAGCTCTTTGAAAAACTCAAAAACTCTTAGCAAAAACTTGTCAAAGATTAATTGTCAAATCTGTTTTTCTGAATATATTCAAAGATATAGTTTGTTATCAAATCTTAACAAACTCTTAAATTGCATTAAAAGATTGGTCAAAGCATTTAATGACTGGAGCGTAAGTAGTTAAATCATTTAAAGCTCAGTCAAAGATAAAACAGTTTTTTTATTATGGTCCCAAAACAAACAATCGGTTGTTTCATCGAATCAATCAGTTGTTTTGGTACTTAACAGTTTAACCATTTTAAAAACAGTTTTCAATCTTTTTCTCAAAACACCTAAGTATAAACAATCGGTTGTTTTAACTTAGTTTGAAAACATTTTACTTTCACAAAGATTGAGATGCTTATGCTTTAGATTTAATCAAAGGGTGGATTACAACATCCAAACTACCCCAGAACTATACTAAACCAGCACAGCAACACCAAGCACAGTCAAGGCTTCAACATCCTTCAAAGGATTTGGATTCTTCAAAACTTGAACACCACTTGGTTCAACAATCTCCTCCTATTTGATGAAGACAAATCCCTGGTGCTTGTGTTCGTTCTGATTGAATCTGAAGGAGTTTCTGCAAAAAATAGCATTTATACTGTCCAAAGCTTCTTACAGCAACAAGTTAGTTTATTACTCATTCAAAGCATAGAACATGATAAACAATCGGTTGTTTACACGAAACAATCGGTTGTTTCTATCAGCAACAGCAGAAAACACTTTCATATCAGAGATTTTTAACAATTTATACAATATCAGATAAAGATATACAAGAACCAATTAATTCTCCCCCTATTTGTCTTCACAGATAGACTTTAGCATGTATAAAAAAACAGATTTAGGAGAGATTATTAAGATCAAGGATACCTAACTCATTTCTTAAGAAGAAAAACCTCTCTTTTGGTAAAGGCTTTGTGAAGATGTCAGCTAACTGCAGTTTGGTCTCCACAAACTTCACTTCACAGTTCCCATTGTTTACAAGATCCCTGATGAAATGATGCCTTATCTCAATATGTTGTTAGAAAAGATGGCTTTAAACTAGAGGGGGGTGAATTGTTTAAAGGGGTTTTCGCAAAATTTTCTAAGCTAGAATGAATTTATTTCAGAAACCAATTGATTCAGCAATTCAGTTAGCCAAAACAGCAAGCAAAAACTGTAATACTAGAAAAAAAAAACAATCGGTTGTTTCTTCGAAACAATCGGTTGTTTATACCAGCAAACAACAAACAAACTGAAATTACAGAGTTAGGGATAGAGAGATTGTACACAGTTGTTTATACTGGTTCACTCCAAACCAGAGCTACATCCAGTCTTCTCAGAAACCCTGAGGATATCCACTAAGCAATCACCACTTGATCACTTACACCACAACCAAGAGAATGACCTTGAAAACCTCAAGAAACACGCTCTCCTTGGCCAACACTAAGATTGCTGATCTTGAACACCTCAAGAACAAACAACCAATCTCAGCAAAACATACAAACGAATTGTTCTGCAGTTTACAAAGATTACACTTGTTACAGATGAATATCTGAAATCAATACAAGTAGAATCCTATTCCAGCACCTTGATCAATCTCTCAACTCTTAAGCAATCTCAGAACTCTTTGAAAAACTCTTAGTTAAAAAACTTTGTCTCAAGATTCTTAATCCTTAAAAACGGTTTTTCAGAATATATTCAAGGATATAGTTTGTTATCAAATCTTATTCAAAATAGATTGGTCAAAGCATTTAATGACTGGAGCGTATTCAGTTAAAGCATTTAAAGCTCAGTCAAAGAAAACAGTTTTTCTGTTATGGTTTCAAAACAAACAATCGGTTGTTTCCTCGAATCAATCGGTTGTTTTGTTACTTACAGATTTCACCATTCAAAAACAGTTTTCAAACTTTCTCCAAACACCTAAGTGTAAACAATCGGTTGTTTCGACAAAACAATCGGTTGTTTCAACTTAGTTTGAAAAACATTTTACTTTGATAAAGATTGAGATGCTAATTGCTTGAGATTTAATCTAAGGGTGGATTACAACATTAAACTACCCCAGAACAAAGCTTAAACCAGCACAGCAACACCAAGCAAAGCAGAGGCTTCAACATCCTTCAAAGGATTTGGATTCTTCAAAACATTGAACACCACTTGGTTCAACATATGTTTGGTCCTTGAGTGCTGAATCTGATTTTTGGTAAGATTGATGTCACTTGTGTTATCACACATCAAAGGAACCTTGCTGATTTGTAATCCAAAGTCTGCAAGTTGTTGTTTGAGCCACAGGATTTGTGCACAGCAGCTACCAACAGCTATATATTCAGCCTCAGCAGTAGAGAGAGCAACACATGCTTGCTTCTTGCTATGCCATGAGATTAGGCTTTAGCCAAAAAGGTGGCAAGTGCCACTTGTGCTCTTTCTATCTAGCTTGCAACCTGCAAAGTCAGAATCTGAATAACCAATGAAATGAATTGGGGAGTGAGAAGGATACCATAATCCTACAGATGATGTTCCTTTGAGATATTTCAGAATTCTTTTTGCAGCTTTGAAGTGGGACTCTTTAGGATTTGCTTGATATCTTGCACATAGATACACCGCAAACATGATGTCCGGCCTACTAGCTGTTAGATATAGCAAAGATCGAATCAATCCTCTGTATTTTGTTTGATCTACACTCTTTCCAGCAGCATCCGCATCCATGTAACAGCTTGATGGCATTGGAGTGTTTGCTTCTTTACAACTCTCCATTTCAAATTTCTTGAGAATCTCATTGCAATACTTTGATTGACTTAAGAAGATCCCATCCTTTGTTTGCTTAACCTGCAATCCAAGAAAGAAAGATAGTTCTCCCATCATAGACATTTCAAACTCACCTTTCATTGCAGCCACAAATTCTTCACACAATCTATCTTGTGTAGCACCAAAGATGATATCATCAACATAGATTTGCACAAGAATTATTTCTGCATTTGACTTCTTGATGAAGAGAGTCTTGTCTACCATTCCTCTTTCATAACCATGAGATAGCAGAAAGTTGCTAAGCCTCTCATACCACTGCCTTGGAGCTTGTTTCAGTCCATACAAAGCTTTCTTCAACTTGAAGACATGGTTGGGATACTTATGATCTTCAAAGCTCGGTGGTTGATCTACATAGACTTCCTCATTGATGTAGCCATTTAAGAAAGCACTCTTGACATCCATTTGGAAGAGTTTAAAACCACTCATACATTCAAAAGCCAGCAGCAGCCTCACAACCTCCAATCTAGCAACAGGAGCAAAGGTCTCACCATAATCTATGCTCTCCTCTTTATTGTAGCCCTTGGCAACTAGCCTTGCTTTGTTTCTTGTGATCACACCATCCTCATCTAGCTTGTTCCTGAAAACCCATTTCGAACCAATAATATTCATTTCATTAGTTTTAGGGACAAGAAACCATACCTCATTCCTTGCAAACTGATTCAGCTCTTCATGCATAGCTTCAACCCACTTCTCATCCTTGAGATCTTCCTCAATTGACTTTGGTTCAATTTGAGAGACAAAAGCTGTGTGCCTGCAGAAGTTTGAGATGGAGCTACGTGTGGAGACACCTTCCTTTATCTGCCCTATTATGTTATCCACTGACAGATCTCTAGGAATCCTCCACTCCTTGGGCAGCTCACTCTGTTGCAGAATTTCAATCGGTTGTTTCTGCGAATCAACCGGTTATTTTTCTGCACAGATTTCCAACTTCTCCAAACTGATGCTTTGTTCATCTTCCTCAGCACTGGTCTTTGGGATTTGATTGATTCTGCGATCTACCTCATCAAAGACAACGTGAATTAATTATTCTACAGTCATCAACCTCTTGTTGTATACTCTATATGCATGACTTGTGAGTGAATAACCAATGAAGATACCGAGGTCCGCTTTCTCATCAAATTTTCCCAAGTTTTCTTTTCCATTGTTGAGAACGAAACAGCTGCAGCCAAAGACTTTGAGATGACTGATGTTAGGCTTCCTTCCATTGAAGAGTTCATATGGAGTTTTCTTCAAAATGGGCCTTATAAGTACCCTATTCATCACATAACATGAGGTGCTCACTGCATCTGCCCAAAATTACTTAGGAAGAGATGATTCACTAAGCATGTCCTTGCTAACTCTTCAAGAGACCTGTTCTTCCTCTCTACCGCTCCATTTTGCTGTGGTGTTCTTGGGGAAGAGAAATTGTGCAGAATTCCCAACTTCTCACAGAATTTGCTAAACTTCTCATTCTGAAATTCTCCTCCATGATCACTCCTTATAGAACCTATGTTGCTGTTCTTTGTGTTTTGTAGTCTTCTTGCTAGCTTTTTGAATGCAACAAAGGCATCACTCTTTGATTCCAAGAAAAGAGTCCAAGTGTACCTAGAAAAATCATCAACAATAACAAGAGCATAATAATTTCCACCAAGACTCATAGTTCTTGAGGGTCTAAAAAGATCCATGTGAAGAAGTTCAAGAGGTCTCAAAGAAGAAACAACATTTTTAATTTTGAAAGAACTTTTCACTAGTTTCCCTTTTTGGCATGCTTCACAAATGTGATCCCTCTCAAACTTGAGTTTTGGCAGCCCAATCACAAGATCCTTTGAGATTAGCTTGATCAAATGATTCATGTGAATATGAGCAATTCTTCTATGCCAAAGCCAAGATTCATCTTGCTTGGATACAAGACATCCAATTGAACATGGTGAAGAGATATCTAGAAGATACACATTATTAACTCTTTTACCTACCAACATTACCTCTTTGGTGTTGGATAGACAGATTTCACATGTGTTTGACTTGAACATCACTTGATATCCCTTGTCACAAAGTTGGCTAATGCTTAGCAGATTATGCTTTAGGCCTTCAACAAAAAGTACATCATGGATTACCAAGATGTTCTCATCTCCTATGGATCCTCTCCCGAGAATTCTTCCTTTGTTGTTGTCTCCATAGGTGACATGACCTTCTTGCTTAAAGGAGATACACAAGAACTTTGATTTGTCCCCTGTCATGTGCTTGGAGCATCCACTATCCAAGTACCATAGTTGCTTGCTCTCCTCCAAGATTTCCTACAAAAGAGATTTTCAAGTACAAAGATTTAGTCCCCTTATGAATGTGGGTCCATCTGGTTTATACTCATCAATTAAAGCTTTATTTCCCTTAGGAATCCACTTCATAAGACCTTTAGGAACAACATGTTTTCTGATTTTACAGAACCTCACAGAATGACCTGTTTTCATGCAATAAAAGCATGTAACAATCGGTTGTTTCGATGGTCCAATCGATTGTTTTTCTGGCATTTTCGAAAATGATTTTGAAAATCTATATTGTTTGTTTTGTGGATTAAAACCCAATCCAACTTTTCCAAAAACACAGTTTTGAGATGCTAGAACACTCTCAAAGTTGGATTGACCTTTAGAAAGCTTATCCACTGTTTTAACAAGATAGTGGACCTTCTTTTCAAGATTTTCGCAATTTTCACAAACTAGAGTATCACATTTGCAAGAGGAGTTTTTGTAAATGATTTCTAGATTTTCAAAATCTGTTTTTGAATTTTCTAAATCCACTTCCAGTGCCTTTACTCTGTTTTCAAGCCAGCTGTTCTTTTCTTTTAACCGATTGTTCAAGAGAGCCAATCGGTTGGCTTCTTCATGTGTTTCTTGAAAGGCTTGAAGCAATTGACCATAATTTTCAGAGTTTGAGGAGTTTGATGAACTTACACTACTTGAGTCATCCTCCCTTCTGGCCATGAAGCAAAGATTGAGGCTTTTCTTATTTTGCCTTCTTTTCCTTCTTGCTTGACTCTTTGTCATTGCTTCCTTTGGTTCATGAGCAACCTTGAGAGTCTCCCACATATCCTTGGCAGTTTTGCACTTTGATATCCTGAAAAATTCATTAGTATCTAGTGCAGAAGCTATAATGTTTTGAGCAGACCGATCAAGCTAAGCCATCTTACATTCATCATTTGTCCATTTAGACAAAGGTTTTGCAATGAAAGAATTATCCTTTTTGAACTTTGGAATGTAAGGACCATTCTCAATTGAATCCCAAATTCTTTGATCAATAGATTCAATAAAGATTTTCATTCTTGCGTCCCAAAACTTATAATTCAATCCACAGAAAAAAGGTGGTTTGTAGATTGAAGCACCCTCCTCAAAAGATAGTTTTCCAGCCATAGAAAAAGGATTTTTAGATCAACTTGAATAAATTTCAAGAACCAAGCCCTTGATGCCAATTGTTAGAATGTATGGCCTTAAACAAGAGGGGGGTTTATTGTTTAAGAAAGATTTTCGTTAATTTTTAAGCCTAGAATGAAAATACTTCAATAAAACCTTGATTAAGAATTCAGTTTTTCAAAACATAAAGCAAAACCACAACACTGGAAAAATAATCGGTTGTTTTACCGAAACAATCGGTTGTTTATACCAGTTATCAAATAACAAAACTGAATTTAAAGAGATAGGGATAGAGAGATTGTACACAGTTGTTTATACTGGTTCACTCCAAACCCAGAGCTACATCCAGTCTTCTCAGAAACCCTGAGGAAATCCACTAAGCAATCACACCTTGATCACTTACACAACAACCAAGAGAATGACCTTGAACACCTCAAGACAAACACTCTTCTTGGCCAACACACCAACACTAAGATTGTTGATCTTGATCCCCTCAAGAACACACAACCAATCTCAGCAAACACAGAAACGAAACTTGTTTAACAGAGTACAAGGATTACACTTGTTACAGAAGATAATCTGAAATCAATACAAGCAGAATCCTATTCCATACACTTTGATCAATCACAAACTCTTAGCAATCTCAGCTCTTTGAAAAACTCAAAAACTCTTAGCAAAAACTTGTCAAAGATTAATTGTCAAATCTGTTTTTCTGAATATATTCAAATATGTAGTTTGTTATCAAATCTTAACAAACTCTTAAATTGCATTAAAAGATTGGTCAAAGCATTTAATGACTGGAGCGTAAGCAGTTAAATCATTTAAAGCTCAGCCAAAGATAAAACAGTTTTTTTGTTATGGTCCCAAAACAAACAATCGGTTGTTTCCTCGAATCAATCGGTTTTTTTGGTACTTAACAGTTTAACCATTTTAAAAACAGTTTTCAATCTTTTTCTCAAAACACCTAAGTATAAACAATCGGTTGTTTCGATAAAACAATCGGTTGTTTTAACTTAGTTTGAAAACATTTTACTTTCACAAAGATTGAGATGCTTATGCTTTAGATTTAATCAAAGGGTGGATTACAACATCCAAACTACCCCAGAACTATACTAAACCAGCACAGCAACACCAAGCACAGTCAAGGCTTCAACATCCTTCAAAGGATTTGGATTCTTCAAAACTTGAACACCACTTGGTTCAACAGCGATGACTCTAGAAGAAAAGACATCTTGGCGGTCGTCCCAACGAACGACCAAGTAGCAGAGCTGGTCGAGTTACATAGTCGTGCATTGGTTGTCAGCTGAACTTTGGGAGAAGAGCTGAAGAGTAATTTGACCATCGTGGTGGCTAAACTAAAGGTTAAGCTGAACGAATTGTCCAATTCACTCAAGACTACCCTTGAAGCCAGGGGGTCATTGGAAGAAAAACTACGCCAAGTCACCAAGGAGGTCGACAAGGCGGAGAAGGAGGCAGATGTGTGAAAGGCCGAGGCTGAGGCAAGAAAGACCATCCCTATCAGAATGGAAGGCGAAGCCGCAAAAAGGGAAAAGGCACTATCCATTGAGTTGGAGAAGTGTCAATCCTTTATTTTACGCATAAGTAAGAATTTCTTTTACCAAGGCCTCCGTCATGTGGCCTTTTTTCATGGAGTTCCTTGGAGGATGACCGTTATGACATGAATAAAGATGTCGAGGATGAAAAATTGCTGCCGGTTGGCGAAGACGAGGAGGACGACGACATGGAAAATGCAGAAGGCCAAGGAGATAACCTTGGAGCCGCGCACATGGAAGACGAACCCTCCTTAGGGGAGGTTGTCCAACTTTTGTAATTAAAACACTTATAAAAATATTAGTAGTTTCTTAGGGCCAGGATGTGGGCATTGAAATTTTAATTTATGCATTTTTACTTTATGCTCGCATACTTTAAATACTTGCAACTTTTGACCTTGTCGATAAAATTTCGATATTTAACTCCCATTCCTTTGCTGTAATCCTTGAACTTGGCTGACCGAGCCTCTTGCATTATGCCTATATTAACTTGTAGCTAGAGCTCTTAACAATGCTTTTTAATCATCGAGATAGATGAGGTGGTTTTAACAAAGTATACGAGAATATAATTGGTAACGGCTGACTGAGCCTGTAGTTCCTCAAATAACTTGTAGTTATCGTTAAAATAGTAGATGTCATATGTTAAGCCAAGCATAGAGAGTAAAATAACTCAATTGGCACGCTGTAATAACTTCATCCACCTGGTGAATCCAAACAAGTCGGTCAAAAAATAAAGAAATTCTCAAGTAAACGCTGTTTGAATGTAGTTGATACGTGTCTGAAACGACTTCTATGGCCACCAATCGCATGGCGAATAAGCATGGCCGATTGATGCTATATAATATATAATTTTAGTTAATGACGAACGTTTTTTGTTAATGACCCTGATGAATTCGGTGAAAGCTTTTATTATATTTTGATCACGTAAGGCGATGATAAGCCAATCCAGCCGAGGAGTTATCCTCGATGAAATCGTTTGGAGTGAAACTCCTATTTTATTCTGGTCGCACGGAACGATAATAATTTTGACTGGTTGAGGCTTCGTCCTTGATGAGTTCGGTTGGAGTGAAAAATCCTATCTTATTATAGTCGCATGGGGCGATAATATTGTTGACTGGTTGAGGCTTCGTCCTCGATGAGTTTTGTTGGAGTGAAAACTCCTATTTTATTTAAGTCGTGCAAGGCAATAATATTTTTAACTAGTCAAGGCTTCGGCCTCGATGAGTTCGTTGGAGTGAAAACTCCTATTTTATTTCGGTCGTGCGGGGCAATAATATTTTTACCTGGTCGAGGCTTTGTCCTCGATGAGTTCAGTTGGAGTGAAAACTCCTATTTTATTCTGGTTGCACAGGGCGCTAATAGTCGTGCAATCGACAAGTAACAATGCGGTCAGTAGGAGTTGCTAGTTTTTAAGCAGTTGTCGTTTCTGAGTAATTCCTGTTCAACAGTCTATAAATAAGCAAGATAAGAATATAATTTTAAAGTGCCTCGTTAAAACCTTCCCGGTCAAAAATCCTCCTTAGGCATAAGAAAACGAATGAAGAAAGAGTACACTATTTTTATTGAAATTTTTCAACTGTAATAGAATTTGAGGTGCGTGGTGATGGAAAAGGCCCAAGCTTGGGCCCTAGTTCAAGCCCAACAACTAGGTCCATGGCAAAGAGGATTCAAGAAGATTGGGGTTCTTCAACTGATGGCAAAGAAATGTTTCTTTATATGTTCAAAGAGGACCACAAGAAGTAAAGCCCAAGCCATGAGAGCTAGTTTCTTTATTTGTAATTTCAGTAAAATAGGGTTCATTTAGCATAATGGGGGGGTGTGCTTGAGTAAAGCCTTTTAGGGTAAGAAGTTAACCTAGCTTCTAGAACTTTGCTCCTAGGGTGCGACATTGACTTTAGTCAAAACCCTAGCAGCCGCTCTTTTGTGTATTCCCCTTCCTACCCTTGCTCCTTGTTCTCCAAGGCACCTGAACCTATATAATGGGGTGTTTGGCTCATGTTTTAATAAGATCAATTTTATGAGTAAATTGCTGCCAAATATTGCAAGCTTCTACTCCCTTGTCGAGTCTCTCCAAGTGATATGGTCCAACCAATCACTCTCCATACCTTTCATGCACCTACAAGGAACCCATAGCTCTATATGAGCCCTCCTTGATCCATCACATCCATTGCTTCCGCCACCCTTTTCAAATCTCCAAGAAGAACAACCCATCTTTTGGTATCAACCCATCATTTGGTATCCAGAGTTTTGGTTCTTCAAGAGATAAGTGTCCTCTTAATTTTTATTTTTTTTTAGTTTTCTTCAAATCCATGTTGTTCATCTTGCCTTGATTGTCTTGCTGTTTTTTTTATGTCATTTTAATTGTGTTGCTGTTTTAAAATTGGTTCAAATTGTTCTTGAGCTTCTAAACTGTTTTTAGGTTCCATTGATTATTTTGTGTTGGCTGTTTTGTTTTTAATTTTATTTGAGTCTTATTGATGTTTTAATCGGTACAAAGTGTTTGTGGTTGAGTCTTTTTTATTTTTGAATCCATACAAGTTTTGTCAAAGTCATGTTCATCCTACAATGTCATAAATTCCTAGTGGTGCCTTTTATTGTTGATTTGGTTGCTTGATTTTGATTTTGAGTGCAGCTTATATTTCTATTTTTGAAGCTTTCGTGCCTTTTATATTTTCATATTTGAGTTCATACTTGTGTGTTAGTTCAATACAAGTTCTTTTCCTATAATTTTCATTGTGTTTTTGAAGTTTCCTTGTTGTTTTCTATTTCCAGTTTAGGACTTCTATGTTTTCACTGTTACTGTGCTGGCTGGAATCTTTCCTAGAAATTAATTCTGTGGGTGAAAAATTCTGAAATTTTGGATTTGAGTATTTTTATCTGTTGAGAAAAAGTGAAAAAAAAAGTACATAAAAATTCAAAATAAAAAAAAAATGAAAAATGAAATACGAACAGAGTGCAAAAATTCTGACTCTGGAAAAACGGTGATGCGGCAGTGATCTTGAAAAAAATATTAAAATTATTTGGCTCACTGTTTTGGTAAAATTCCAACGCCTATTTTGAGCTAAGACATTGAAGTTTCTGTGGTTAAAATTTCAAGCTCAATTTTGAAGTATTCTGTCCAGCATAAATTTGGGAAGTTGTGAAAAATTTACACACAAAAAATTCTGTAGTGTTGTTTTGGTTTCATTCATCTATTCTAGTTCCATTCACTAGGATTCTACTTTGTGTGCTACCTTTTCTTGTGTGCCTTAATTTTTTGCTTATCAATTTTATTGAATACTCTTAAGTCTTGTCAAATATCAACTCCATTTGCAGTAGTCCTTGATTTTAAAATTTGAGTTTTGTTGCTTTAAAACTTGTTTGACCTTTCTTTGGTGGAATTTACCTAAAAAGTGTTTTGGTGAGTAGTGGAGCTAAAATTTTGTTTTGGTGAAAGCTATATCACTAAAAGGGAGTTGGAGTAAAGACTCAAGGTTGAATAACCTAAGGAGACAAAGCAGGGACCTCACTTGAAAAATACACAAATATGCACAAAGGAGCTACAAGTGAAGGAGTGCAAAGAATAGGACTTTAATTTTTGTGCATCAAAAAAAATAAAATTGTTGACCTAATTTCATTGTATTTCTTTGAGTTGTAATTTGCAAGAACTTTGATTAATTAGTGGATTAATACGTTTTAGTCGGTGAGTTTGTCTTCAAGGTTCCAAAGTGCTAAGAAGCCTCACCTTAGGATTCGACTAGTTTTAAAGCTTTCTAGATAGCAATATTCTTGTGTGTTTTATTGCTTTACATTGTTTTCTTGCATAAAACTTTGTTTTCATCTTTCATTGTGCTCTAAGTGAATTACTTAGAGAAGGGTTTGTGAAAGTATTGTGGATTAGAATATGGCTAGGAAAGGCTTGGTACTTAAGTGATCCAAGGGGTCCACCTCCCTTTCCTGGGAATCTACCTACGGTACTCCACCTATCTTTCTTTTGGTAAATTGTTTCTAACACATAACTTTCAACATGTCTTCTCATTCTTCTTGTCCAAGTGAAAGTGATAGAAATTCTATAAAATCTCTTTTAAAACAATTAGCCAAAGACTTTCAATCACTATCACATAGACAATTGCAACATGAGGCCCAAATCATAGAAGATAAAAAAGAAAGGGATGCTCATCTTGCTATGTTAGAAGAGGAGTTGAAAATTGTGAAAGAAAAGGATGAATATATTAGAAACTTAAAAAAATCACATGCATCTAGTTCTAGGTCGAGTGAGTCACATGCTGAGGGGAGTCTGAGAATTAATGATTATTATCAACCTCCACCTAGAAGAACTAGAAGGGAACACCCAAAGGAGACTAGGGTAGACTTGCCTCATTTTTATGGGAAAGAAAATGTTGAAACCTATCTAGATTGGGAGATGAAGGTAGAATAACTTTTTGCTTGCCACCATGTTAGTGAAGAGAGGAAAGCACCCCTAGCCACCTTAAGCTTCCAAGGGAATGCTATGTATTGGTGGATAGCACTAGAGAGAGATAGGCGCCTCCACAAGGACCCTCCCATAGAATATTGGAATGACCTTAGGGGAGCCTTGAGACGCCGCCATATTCCTTCATACTACAATAGAGAGTTAATGGACAAGCTCCAAAGACTCCACCAAAAAAACATGAGTGTAGAGGAGTACAGGCAAAAGATGGAGCTTTACATGATGAGAGCCTCTATTAGGGAGGAAGAAACCACCACCATAGCTAGGTTCCTCAGTGGTCTCAATCTTGAGATAAGGGATAAAGTGGAACTCTTGCCCTATAGGGACTTGAATGACTTGATCCAACTTTGTATAAAAGTTGAGCAACAAAATTTGAGAAAAGGATCAAGTCGCAAGGAGAGTTCTTACTCTAACTCTTATCCCAAGAAAGAGTATAGAAGAGAAAGGGAGGATAATATTTCAAAAGATAAACCCAAAGAAACTCCCAAACGTGTAGGAAAAGATGTGTCTACCTCACAACCCCGCAGTAGAGGTATCCAGTGCTTTAAGTGTCTTGGTAGAGGTCATATAGCATCCTAATGCCCAAATAGGAGAACCATGATCTTAAGAGAGAGGGGTGAGTATAGCAGCCAAGATGACGAGTCTAGTGGGGAAGAAGAGAAAGAAGATAGTGAGGAGGCATATCCTTGTGAGGGAGAATTAATGATGATCAGAAGAACCCTCAACAATCACCCTAGTGTGAACCATGAAACACAAAGAGAGAACATCTTTCATACAAGATGTAAAGTTTTAGAAAACATTTGTTCTCTCATTGTGGATAGTGGTTCTTGTTGCAATTGTTGTAGCACTAGGATGGTTGAAAAACTTAATCTACAATTAGTACCTCATCCAAAACCTTACAAACTTCAATGGATCATTGAAGATGGGGAACTAACTGTAGACAAGCAAGTAAAAGTTAGTCTTTCTGTAGGGAACTATAAAGATGAGATTTTATGTGATGTAGTACCCATGGAAGTCTGTCATATCTTATTGGGAAGACCATGACAATTTGATAAGAAAGCTATGCATAATGGTCTTACCAACGAGATTACTTTTACTCATAAGGAAAAGAAATTTTTACTTTATCCTTTAACACCCTCACAAGTGGTAAAGGACCAAGTACAAATGAAACTAAAAAGAGAAAATGAGAGAAAAAAAAAATAAAATAGAAAAAGACCTTAGAGAGAAAGCTGAGGCGTGGGAGAAGAGTGTTCCTTCCCACAAGGTCATTCAGAAAGAAGAAAAATTTGAAAATAAGATTGAAAAGATACTTCTATCTGAACAACCTTCAGGCCTCCTTCTTTGTAAAGGAACACTTATATGCACTGCCACACTTTCTAAAGTTTGTGAGCTACCTTCTCAAGTCCAAAATTTTTTAAAAGAATTTGGTGATATATTCCCTAAGGAAGGACCCATTGGACTTCCACCTGTTAGAGGTATAGAACACCAAATATATTTTCTAAAATTGATCTCAAAAGCGGATATCACCAAATAAGAATCAAAGAGGGTGATGAGTGGAAAACTGCTTTTAAGACCAAATTTGGATTATATGAGTGGTTAGTGATGCCTTTTGGACTCACTAATGCACTTAGCACTTTCATGAGGCTTATGAATCATGTCCTTATGGATTGTATAGGTAAATACGTAGTAGTTTATTTTGATGATATATTAGTATATAGTCAAAGCCTAGAGTCCCACCTAAGTCACCTTAGGGAGGTTCTTTTAGTGCTTAGGAAAAATAGTTTGTTTGCTAATATAGATAAGTGCACTTTTTGTGTAGATAGTGTAGTGTTTTTAGGTTTTATAGTAAACAAAAATGGGGTACATGTTGACCCCGAGAAAATCAAAGCCATCCAAGAGTGGCCAACCCCACAAAATGTAGGAGATGTTAGGAGCTTTCATGGTCTAGCAAGTTTCTATAGGAGATTTGTTCCTAACTTCTCAAGTCTAGCTTCACCACTCAATGAGTTAGTGAAGAAAGACACTCCATTTTGTTGGACGGAGAAGCATGAGCAAGCCTTTCAAAGGTTGAAAGCTCAACTCACTAATGCACCCATTCTAGCTTTACCAAAATTTTCAAAAACTTTTGAGCTAGAGTGTGATGCATCAGGAGTAGGAATAGGTGCTGTGTTGTTGCAAGGTGGGCACCCAATTGCATATTTTAGTGAAAAACTTCATGGTGCCGCCCTCAACTATCCCACCTATGACAAAGAGCTTTATGCACTTGTGAGGGCCTTGCAGACTTGGGAACACTATCTAGTCTCAAAAGAATTTGACATACATAGTGATCACGAGTCTTTGAAATATTTGAAGGGTCAACACAAGTTGAACAAAAGACATGCAAAGTGGATGGAATTTCTTGAGCAATTTCCATATGTTATCAAATACAAGAAGGGCAATACAAATATTGTGGCAGATGCTCTATCAAGGAGACATGCCCTCTTTTCTAAACTTGGAGCCCAAATTCTTGGATTTGAAAACATACCTGAACTTTATAAAGAAGATCATGATTTTGCACCCACTTTTGTTGAGTGTCAACATAGAGCACAAGGAGGTTTTTATGTTTCTGAGGGGAACTTATTTAAAGAAGGAAAACTTTGCATACCCCAAGGAACACATAGAAAACTCCTTGTAAAAGAAGCACATGAAGGAGGACTCATGGGCCATTTTGGAGTTGATAAAACTCTTGAGCTTTTAAAAAGAAAATTCTTTTGGCCACACATGAGGAAAGATGTCCAAAGACATTGTCATAGATGCATTTCATGTTTAAAAGCTAAATCTAAGACAATGCCTCACGGTCTCTACACTCCTTTACCTTTTGCAAGTGCTCCTTGGGAAGATATAAGCATGGATTTCATATTAGGACTTCCTAGGATACATAGAGGTTTTGATTCCATCTTTGTGGTAGTGGATAGGTTTAGCAAGATGGCTCATTTCATACCCTGCCATAAAGTGGATGATGCTACCAACATCTCTAAGCTCTTCTTCAGAGAAGTGGTAAGACTACATGGTTTACCTAAGACCATAGTTTCGGATAGAGATCCTAAATTTGTAAGCCATTTCTGGAGAACTCTTTGGGAAAGGCTTGGAACTAAGTTGAATTTCTCAACTTCTTGTCATCCTCAAACGGATGGACAAACTGAAGTTGTAAATAGATCTCTTTCCACTATGCTTAGGTCAATCATGAAAGGAAACCACAAATCTTGGGATGAGTACCTTCCTCATATTGAGTTTGCATATAATAGAGTAGTTCATAAAACTACTAACATTTCTCCATTTGAGGCTGTGTATAGGTTCAATCCTCTTACTCCTTTGGATTTGTTACCTCTACCTAATCCACAAGATTTTGTGCATAAGGAAGGAGTAACAAAGGCTGAATTTGTAAAGAAAATGCATGAAAGGATTAAATACAAAATACAACAACAAACAGAGAAATACAAGAAACATAGCAATAAGGGGAAGAGAGAGGTGATTTTTGAGGAGGGAGATTGGGTTTGGCTTCACCTTAGAAAAGATAGATTCCCTAATCAGAGGAAGTCTAAACTTAGTCCCCAGGGTGATGGCCCCTTCCAAGTTCTCAAAAGAATCAATAATAATGCATATCAAATTGACCTGCCTAAAGAATATGGAGTACATACTACCTTCAATGTTATGGATCTAACACCTTTTGCAGGTAGTGAAGATGAAGAGGCAAAAGCATGTGATTTGAGGACAAATCCTCTTCTAGAGGGAAGGGATGATGGAAGAGGCCCAAGCTTGGGTCCTAGTTCAAGCCCAACAACTAGGTCCATGGTAAAGAGGATTCAAGAAGATTGGGGTTCTGCTACTGATGGCAAAGAAATGTTTCTTTATATGTTCAAAGAGGACCACAAGAAGTAAAGCCCAAGCCATGAGAGCTAGTTTCTTTATTTGTAATTTCAGTAGAATAGGGTTCATTTAGCATAATGGGGGGGGGGGTGCTTGAGTAAAGCCTTTTAGGGTAAGAAGTTAACCTAGCTTCTAGAACTTTGCTCCTAGGGTGTGACATTGACTTTAGTCAAAACCCTAGCAGCCGCTCTTTTGTGTATTCCCCTTCCTACCCTTGCTCCTTGTTCTCCAAGGTACTTGAACCTATATAATGGGGTGCTTGGCTCATGTTTTAATAAGATCAATTTTATGAGTAAATTGCTGCCAAATATTGCAAGCTTCTACTCCCTTGTCAAGTCTCTCTAGGTTAGACACTTTGATCTTCACCTCCACTTTTCTCCAAGTGATATGGTCCAACCAATCACTCTCCATACCTTTCATGCACCTACAAGGAACCCATAGCTCTATATGAGCCCTCCTTGATCCATCACATCCATTGCTTCCGCCACCCTTTTCAAATCTCCAAGAAGAACAAACCATCTTTTGGTATCAACCCATCACGTGGCATTCCACGTTTTCGGTACAGATTTGCCAAATAGAAATTCTAGTTAATAGGCTCCGCCGACCGTTGTGTTGGAAATGCGAAAAGGTCCCTCCTAATTGCTGGAGAACTTGCCTTCATTTTTTCAGGCGTCGCTATGCTTTCGCCAAACCAAATCCCCTTTTTGAAAAGCTCTTGGAGTTACCTTCAAATTGTACCTCCTTGCCGCCCGGACCTTGCACGCTTCTTCCCTTATTCTTCTTTTGTCTCTGAGCTGTTAATTAGGTCAAGATCGACCAACATGCTTTCTTTGTTGAGATCTAGATTGAGGCTGACCAACATGCCTTCTTTATTGAGATCTAGATCTAGTGTTTGCCGCCGTAGAGAGGGTTCTCCAACATCCATCGGGATCATAGCCTCCGTTTCGTACGTCAGGCTATATGGAGTTTACTGTGTAGTGGATTGTGGGGTACACTTGTATGTCCATAAAATCTCAAATAGTTCTTCGGTCCACTTAACTTTAGCTGGGCCAAGTCTCTTCTTCAATTCGTTAAAAATTACTTTATTGGTGGCTTCGACTTGGCCGTTAGTTTGAGGGTGTTCAACCGAGCTTGTGATATGCTTGATATTGAGCTTTTCATTAAATTCAGCTAGTCCTCAGTCGATGAACTGTTGGCCATTGTCGATAATGATCACGTGTGGGATCCCGAAACGACACACAATATTTTTCCATACAAAATTTTGCACATTTCGGGCTGTGATGGCTTCCAAGGTTTTCACCTCTATCCACTTGGTGAAGTAGTCTATCTCGACTAGAAGAAATTTACATTGCCCATTACCTGGCGTAAAGGTTCCAATTATATTCATTCCCCATTTTACAAATGGCCATGGGTAGAGAATATAAAGAAGATTGTCGGGCCTTTGATGAGATAAACTATCGTACTCTTGACATTTAACACATTTTCGAACAAAGTTTGTGCAATCGCTCTGCAAATCGGCCAATAATAGCCTTCCCTTAATACCTTCATGACCATTGTTCTTGTTCCCCACATACCCTCTCGTGTATCTCCCGCATGACATAATCAACCTGGTCGAGGGTGATACATTTAAGAGTGGTCGAGTATATCCTCGACGATACAGATCCTTATCAATAAGAAGAAACCTAGCTGTCAGTTGTCTCATTGCCTTTTCAGATTGTGCTCCGTGATCCCCGTTGGCTAAAACCTGTTTGATGGGAGTCATCTAGTTTGGTTGCACTTTAGTTGTCATGCATTTGTCCGAACCAACGCTTGTATTTTTCAAGATAACGTATATGACCAACCGATGGAGTCCCTTATTCTTAACTGTGTCTAATCGTGAAAGCATATCTGTCTGGGTATTGTTGTTAGAATATATGGCCTTAAACAAGAGGGGGGGAATTGTTTTTAAAGGATTTTCGCAAACTTTGAATGTATAATGAAATTCAATGCTAAATTACAGAGAAAGAAATCAAGGAAACAAAGAACCAAAATTGTTTTAAGATGATATCAGAAAAACAATCAGTTGTTTCTTCGAAACAATCGGTTGTTTATACCAGTTATAACATAAACAACTTAAAAACATAATTTAAAGAGTTAAGGGTAAGAGATAAACACGCAAGCAATTTATATTGGTTCACTCTTACACCAAGAGCTACATCCAGTCCCCAGAAACCACTGGGTATTCCACTATGCAATCAAAACCATATTACAAACACCACACACCAAAGTAGTGACCTTGAACCCCTCAAGAAACACACTACCTTTGGCAAACCACACCAAGAGTGTTGATCTTGAACCCCTCAAGAACACACAACACTCCTTGGCAACACAAATACAGAAATGCAGTAATCAAGGAAGAAGGGAATAGAATACACTTGGGTATTACAAAGCTTAAAGTTCAGAATACAACCCAATCCTATTCCACACACTTAATTATGATCCAAAGCTCTTTCAAATCTTGGAAAAACTGTTTTTTATAAACTCTTTTTCTTACTTCAAGATTAGGAGCGTAAAACCACCTTTATATGGACCAACCAAGTGGTCAAAAGCATTTAATAAAGTTGCCAAGTTAGTTAGGATCATTTAAAACATATTAAAACCGCTTAACATAATTCTATTAAGGTTTTCAGGAAAACAATCGATTGATTTCGTTTGACAGCAAAGTCAACCAAGTCAACCAGCTTTCAACCTTTTTCAAAAACTACTAAGGTAAAACAACTTGTTGTTTCGAAAAACAACCTGTTGAAATTTTGACAGCTTTTTAGAAAACACATCTTTTCAAAAGGTTAAAGATTCAAATGAATTTGGATCATCTTAAGGAGTGAATTAACAAGTTTCAAACAACTAGACAACACACACACACCCAACAACAAGGTCTTCAAGCTTTCCTCTTGGATTTGGAGACATCAAAGTATCTTGTTCAACAATCTCCCCCTATTTGATGAAGACAAATCCCTGGTTTGTTTGTGTTGTTGTTTTTGAACTTGAAAGGTCCTGCAAAATAGAATTTGTGCATATACAAAGCAAGTATACCAGCAGGATACCGAGGCACACAAAACCACTTTTCTGCATAAGCCATTTGCAAAGAAAACCAGAAAACCAGTGCCAAACAGTATTGTGTGCAACAAAACTATGGTGAATAAGAGCATGGCAACAACAGAATTTAAACCATGATAAAAACAGATAACACCATAGTGTAGCAACAACAACACAACACATAAAACCACATCATTCTCCCCCTATTTGTCTTCACAAATAGAATGAAAGAAGGGATACAAACAACAGAATTTTCAGCATTGAAAACCAGCATATAGCAACAACATAATAAACCAGAAAACTAGTGTGTGTAGCAGCACCATTGCAACAACAAATATTTGATACCATATCAAAATTGCAACAAAATCTATGGTGTATCAGAGCTATGACAGAAGCAGAATCAAAGTACCATAGACCCCAGAAATTTCAGCAAGGAGACCATAGTTTCTCCCCCAATCTTTTCTTCATCCAGCAGCACCCAACAATGGAGTACTTCAAAAAGTTCATCTTCAAGTTGGTCAAATGATTGCTCAAGAGTTGGTTTTGGTAGACACATTCTCTCTTCTGTTAAGAGCAAACCTTCCAGATAATCCAAAGATACATTCACAAATATTCATCAACCTCATGACCACCAATGTGGTTGCCATTCATAAAAAGCTTTGAATTTCTAGGAAAATAAAGAATATATCTCTTTTATGATCTAATTCAGAGGCACAAAGAATGCATATTTGACTCATAATGGGTTATGAAAGAAAAGAAACAGGTGTAATCATGCATAAGAATTCATAACAACTTTATTCAAATGTGTCAGAGGTAAAACAATCGGATGTTTCGTGAAAACAATCGGTTGTTTTTCTAAGACAGCTAGAAAAAGTTATTTTTCAAAGCAAATCATCTTTTAAAGTGATGGGAAATGCATAATGAAATACATTCATACCTTTGCATTACCTCAACATGTTTAGAATTTCATTTGGTCTTATGAAGCCAAAAGCATAGGATGAACATGTACAACTTACTTTACATATCTCATGAATTTTGACTTGTCAAGAATATGAGTAAGGTGTATGCTCTTGAGCTATAAGCATCACTTTGATTAGTCTTCAACATAGCACTTTTACTTGAAAGGTCTCTCTTTGAAGTTTCTCTTTTGATCAACACTATGCATGTGCCAAGGATGTCTCTTGACATTCAAAGAACCCTGCAAGACATATGCAAATGAAAAGTATAGGTACAAGAATTGACACTGCTCTTGATGTTCTTCCTTTTAGCAGACATTCTTCAAGCCCTTCTATTGATCCTCTTTGATGAAGGAGGTGTAGGATCCATGAAGGCAAAGAGAAAAACCAGAAAACAGAATGAGACTTTTGACCAACTGCATATGAGTTTATTTTTTCACAGAAAACAGTTCCAATCCTTGACATTTAGTGGCTTTCAGTCTTCAAGAAAGAGAGTCTAGTCCAAGACTACACAATGGCACGTCACTCAGTGGCAGATTTCACATGAAAGCACATGAAGACTTTGACTAGTCATAAAGGTTAATTTTCCAAGAATTTGTGAAATATATTCCATTTATGACAAAAGTAACACCCTTCTAAACTAAATCAGACCCATGATAAATGCATTTTTACCCATAACTGCTAGGGGAAAGAATCTGCAACAGATAGAATGCAAAAACAAATTAATTCAATTTAATGCAGTGCTGTCAGAGGGAAACAATCGGTTGTTTCGTGAAAATAATCGATTGTTTTTCTGTGACAGCAATTTAAGCATTTCACAGATTCGGAATTGACAGGTAAAGATAATTCAGAAGGATAGGCTTCATATTCACATTACATAGATGATAGATAAAGACATTAATCAATATTTTTCATACTACAGAATTAAAGAAAAATTCAAGAGAAGAAAATAAAAACAAGGAAAGTCTTATCCTTTTGACAATGTAGTTCTTTTAATGAGTCATTGTCCATAATCAAGTAACTTCTCTTGGCCTTCAAGAAAACTAGGCTTTGTACACAACAGTAATTGGAAGTCCAGAAAGAATCTTTTCCCTTTAGCAGTCATTCTTCAAGTCCAAAGATGATTCTTGGCTGCCAAAGATCCCTACAAGAAAGGTAAAGAAACAAGATTTGGTCCCCTTATAAATTTGGGTCCAATGATGTTAGTAGGAGCCTTAGGAACCTTAGAAACATTAGGAACCCATTTCAAAATACCTTTGGGAACAAAAAACCTTCTTACTCTGCAGAATCTAATAGTGTGGTCCCTTTTCATGCAGTAATGACAAATTTCAATCGGTTGTTTCGATAAAACAACAAGTTGTTTTTCAAAGAAACTTGAAAAGGGTTTTGAAACAGATCTGTTATTGCTGTTTGGATTAAACCCCAATCCAGCCTTGCCAAAAAAACACATTTTTTAGAAGCAATAACAGTTTCAAGATTGGATTGGCCTTTGGAAAACTTGTCCATGGTTTTTAAAAGATAGTGAACCTTCTTTTGAAGAGATTCACAATTTTCACAAAAATTTGAATCAACACACTTACAAGAACAGTTTTGGTAAATCATTTCCAAATTTTCAAAATCAATTTTTGAATTGTTCAACTCTTCTTCCAAGATCTTGACTCTATTTTCCAATGAGTTGTTCAAATCTTTCAACCGTTTATTTAAAAGGGCCAACCTATTAGCTTCCTCATGAATTTCATTAAAGGCATCAAGAAGTTGACTATAATTCTCAAAATTAATAGAAGTGTTTGAACTTACACTACTTGTGTCACTTTCTTGTCTTGTCATTAGACATAAATTTGCTTCTTCTTCATCACTTGAAGAGGAGCTTGATGAGTCATCATTGTAAGCTCTTCTTGTTTTTCCTTTCTTCTCATGCTTCTTGAAGTTTTTCCTCTCTTTGTTGGGACATTTAGTTTTAATATGACCCTGTTCACCACATCCAAAGCATGTATATTTGTTAGTGTTAAACTCAGTAGGTTTCTTGCTATCATACATGTTGGATGAGTCACTTTTGTTGTTTTTCTTCTTTAGGAACTTGTTGAATTTCTTAAACAGCGAGCTAAATGTTTCCTCTTCACTCTCATCACTTGAGTCTTGACAATTTTTTTTCCAGCAACTTGACTTGATCCAGATTCTTCTTTTGTCATAAGACAAACCTTCTTTCTGGATTCTGAAAAGAAAGATTCAGAAGAAGATTCTTCTTTGTCCATCAAGGCACTCCTTGGATTCTTGTGATACTCTTCAAGGGTATTCCACATTTCTTTGGCAGAACTACATTCTGAAACCTTGAACAATTCATTAGAATCAAGTGCAGATACAATGATGTTCATAGCTACACAATCAAGATGTTCTCTTTCAGAAGAAACATTTTCAGATATAGGCATGAGATAGCTATTTGTAATAACATTCCAGATTTTTCTATCTATAGATTCAACAAAGAATTTCATTCTTATGCACCACAGTTCATAGTTCATACCACAGAACAAAGGTGGTTTGTTTAAACAGGCACCTTCCCCAAAAGAAAACTTTTCAGCCATTTAAAAAAGATTTAGGATCAAAACTTGAATAACTTTCAAGAACCAAGCTTTGATACCAATTGTTAGAATATATGGCCTTAAACAAGAGGGGGGTGAATTGGTTTTAAAGGATTTTCACAAACTTTGAATGTATAATGAAATTCAATGTTGAATTACAGAGAAAGAAATCAAGGAAACAAAGAACCAAAACTGTTTTAAGATGATATAAGAAAAACAATCGGTTGTTTCTTCAAAACAATCGGTTGTTTATACTGTTGAATCAAGTGGTGTTCAAGCTTTGAAGAATCCAAATCCTTTGAAGGATGTTGAAGCCTCTGCTGTGCTTGATGTTGCTGTGCTGGTTTAGCTTAGTTCAGGGGTAGTTTATATGTTGTAATCCACCCTTTGATTAAATCTAAAGCATTAGCATTCTCAATCTTTGTGAAAGTAAAATGTTTTCAAACTAAGTTAAAACAACCGATTGTTTTGTCGAAACAACCGATTGTTTGTATTTAGGTGTTTTGAGAAAAAGATTGAAAACTGTTTTTAAAATGGTTGAATTGTTAAGTACCAAAACAACCGATTGATTCGAGGAAACAACCGATTGTTTGTTTTGGGACCATAACAGAAAAACTGTTTTCTGTTTGAATGAGCTTTAAATGTTTTAACTGCTTACGCTCCAGTCATTAAATGCTTTGACCAATCTTTTAATGCAATTTAAGAGTTTGTTAAGATTTGATAACAAACTACATCTTTGAATATATTCAGAAAAATAGATTTGAATAAAAAAGAATCTTTGACAAGTTTTTGTTAAGAGTTTTTGAGTTTTTCAAAGAGCTGAGATTGCTAAGAAGTTTGTGTTTGATCAAAGTGTATGGAATAGGATTCTGCTTGTATTGATTTCAGATTATCTTCTGTAACAAGTGTAATCCTTGTACTCTGTTGAACAAGTATTTGTTTCTGTGTTTTGCTGAGATTGGTTGTGTGTTCTTGAGGGGTTCAAGATCAGCAATCTTAGTGTTGGTGTGTTGACCAAGGAGAGTGTGTTTCTTGAGGTGTTCAAGGTCATTCTCTTGGTTGTTGTGTAAATGATCAAATGGTGATTGCTTAGTGGATTTCCTCAGGGTTCTGAGAAGACTGGATGTAGCTCTGGGTTTGGAGTGAACCAGTATAAACAACTGTGTACAATCTCTCTATCTCTAACTCTTTAAATTCAGTTTATTTGTTGTTTGCTGGTATAAACAACCGATTGTTTCTGCGAAACAACCGATTGTTTTTCTGGTACTACAGCTTTTGCTTGCTGTTTTGGCGAACTGAATTTCTGAATCAATTGTTTCCTGAGATAAATTCATTCTTGTTTTAAAAGTTTGCGAAACCCCCCCCCCTCCCCCTCTAGTTTAAAGCCATCTTTTCTAACATATACTAGTTAGAACATAAACAACTTAAAAACAAAATTTAAAGAGTTAAGGGTAAGAGATAAGCACACAAGCAATTTATACTGGTTCACTCTTACACCAAGAGCTACATCCAGTCCCCAGAAACCACTGGGTATTCCACTATGCAATCAAAACCATATTACAAACACCACACACCAAAGTAGTGACCTTGAACCCCTCAAGAAACACACTACCTTTGGCAAACCACACCAAGAGTGTTGATCTTGAACCCCTCGAGAACACGCAACACTCCTTGGCAACACAAATACAGAAATACAGTAATCAAGGAAGAAGGGAATAAAATACACCTAGGTATTACAAAGCTTAAAGTTCATAATACAACCCAATCCTATTCCACACACTTAAGAATGATCCAAAGCTCTTTCAAATCTTGGAAAAAATGTTTTTGATAAACTCTTTTTCTTACTTCAAGATTAGGAGCGTAAAACCACCTTTATATGGACCAACCAAGTGGTCAAAAGCATTTAATAAAGGAGCCAAGTTAGTTAGGATCATTTAAAACATATTAAAACCGCTTAACATAATTCTGATAAGGTTTTCAGGAAAATAATAGATTGTTTTGTCGAAACAATCGATTGATTTGGTTTGACAGCAAAGTGAACCAAGTCAAACAACTTTCAACCTTTTTCAAAAACTACTAAGGTAAAACAACCTGTTGTTTCGAAAAACAACCTGTTGAAATTTTGACAGCTTTTTAGAAAACACATCTTTTCAAAAGGTTAAATATTCAAATGAACTTGGATCATCTTAAGGAGTGAATTAACAAGTTTCAAACAACTAGACAACACACACACACCCAGCAGCAAGGTCTTCAAGCTTTCCTCTTGGATTTGGAGACATCAAAGCATCTTGTTCAACAATAGTGTTCCCGGCAGATGTGCTGGATTGTCACTTCTGTAAACCTGGTAATCAAGTTTTGAACAAAGTGATAGTATCTCCGAAGCAACGATTCCTTGACTTCGAATTCCCCTTTAGTTGGCCGACAACGAGTTGGGAATCACTTCTACAAATAAGCTTTGTGACCTCCAGATCTAGGGCTAGATTGAGACTGCCTATGATGACTTCATACTCGGCCTGATTGTTTGATGTTTTGAATTCAAACTTCAAGGCTTGTTCAAGGAGAACGCCACTTGGTCCTTTGAGTACTACCCCTGCACCACATGATCTACTATTAGAGGACCCATCCACATGTAAGATCCATTGGGAGCTCTCCCCTTCGGTCGAACGGGGGCTGAGCTTGGTTGCGAAGTCGGCTAAAGCTTGTGATTTGATTGCCCCTCTCGGCTGGTACCGAATATGGAATTCTGACAATTTGATGACCCAGCCGATTACTCGGTCGACTAAATCTGGCTTTGGTTATATCATCATTATCAAATAGTCGGTTTTGACTATTATGCAATGATTCTGAAAATACATGCGCATTTTCCGTGTTGTTATTACCAAGGCCAAGACAACTTTCTTAATCATCTGGTACCAGACCTCAACGCCTGAAGTACTCGGCTGATGAAGTAAACTAGTCATTCCTCATTTTCAATCTCTTGAACCAACGATGCACTTATCGTATCCTCTAAGACAGTGAAATAAACAATTATGGGCTACATGGCGTCTGACTTTTGAATAACCGGGGGAGAAGCCAAGAAAGCTTTTAACTAGAGGAAAATCCCTTCACATTTGGTCTTCTGTTGGAACTTAGCCGTCTTGCATAGTAACTGTATGATGGGTTTGGTTTTCTCCGCTAGTCTTGGTACGAATCTAAAGAGTGTTGTAAGCCGCCCGATCAGTCTTTGAATTTCCTTGACGTTCTCGGGGCTCCGCATCTCGGTGATTGCCTTAAATTTCTCGAGGTTTTCTTCTATGCCACGATGAATGAGCATGAAACCCAAGAACTTTCTTCCCTCTACCCCTAACGCGCACTTGTCGGAGTTAAGCCTCATGTCGTGGTCGCGAAGGGCTTGAAACACTTCCTATAAGTCTTTGATGTGATGTTGGCATGAGTCAGACTTGACGATAATGTCATCCACATAGACTTTAACATTCGGGCCAATCATCCCCTTGAAAATGTAATCCATTAGTCGTTGATAGGTGGCACCTACATTTTTTAGACCGAACGACATGATTTCATGATAAAAGTTGTTGTAGTCAGTCATGAACCCTGTCTTTTCTTTGTCTCCCGGATGCATCCAGATTTAGTTATATTCAAAATATGCATATAAAACAGTTAAGATGGTGTGACCGCTCGCTCCATCGACGAGACGGTCAATGCTCGATAGAGGATAAGAATCTTTGGGACAAGCTTTTGTTAGAATATATATTGTTTATAAGAGATTTTTGAAAACTTTTGAAGGTTTAATGAAACTCAGTGAAGAAATCCAGAATTTGAAGCTTTTCTGTGTTTTAAAACACAGAAAAACAAACGGTTGTTTCTTCAATTCAATCGGTTGTTTATACCAGTCAAAACTTAAACAACTTAAAAACAGAATTAAAAAGAGATCAGAGAAAGAGAAATGCACACAAACAGTTTATATTGGTTCACTCTTACAACAAGAGCTACATCCAGTTCTCAGAAACCACTGGGTAATTCACTAAGCAATCAAACCAGATTACAAAAACCACACACCAAAGTAGTGACCTTAAACCCCTCAAGAAACAAACTACCTTTGGCAAACCACACCAAGAGTATTGATCTTGAACACCTCAAGAACACACAACACTCCTTGGCAATACAACAATAGAAATACAGAAGATTGAGAAAAGGATTACACCTTATCAAAGTACAACTGAAAAGAATACAATTGCAATCCTATTCCACTCTCACTTAAAAATCCAAAGCTTGATGTGAATCTTGAAAAACTTGAGATCAAATTTGTCAAACTGAATTTCTCAAAACTGTCTCTTACCCTTTAGAAACATATAACAAACTATATATACTTTCCAAAGATTGGTTAAAACATTTAATGAAGGAGCGTATTCAGTTAGAAATCATTTAAGACAGATTCACCAATCAAAACTGAATTTTGTTAAGATTTTCAAAGAAACAATCGGTTGAAAACACGAAACAACCGATTGATTTGGTTTGACAGTTAAGTCAACCAAGTCAAACAGCTTTCAACCTTTTGCAAAACCTCTAAGAGCAAAACAACAAGTTGTTTTTCACTTAGTTGGAAAAACATCTAATTTCAAAAAGGTTTCAATTCACATCAGTTTTAGATTCAACAAAAGAGTGGATCACACTTTAATCTACCCATATCCCACCAACACACAGCAGCAACACCAGCCTTTCATCAAACACCTTGAATTTGGATTCTTCAAAGCTCTTGATCACTCTTGATCAACAACTTTGTTGAGGTCGGTATAAGCAGTACACATCCTTCACTTACCATTTGATTTTTTTACCATGACCATGTTGGCCAACCATGTAGTGTAGTGCGCCTTTATGATGAAGTCAACTTTCACCAACTTCTCAGCCTCTTGTCGTGTGGCCACACGCTTCTCCTCGCCCATCTTTCATTTTTTTAGGGAAATTGGTTTGGCTTCTTTGTAAATGGAGAGACAATGTGTAATAATGTCTAGGCTCACCCCGGGCATGTCGGTAACTTTCAAAGCAAACAAATCAGTGTTATCAATCAAAGTTTGGCTTACCAACTTTCTGTCGTCCGATTTTAGGGACGTTCCCATGTGTGTCGTGTGGTCGTCATCTCGGAGAGGTAGATGGCAAAGGTTCTCGCTGGGTTAAGAATGACAAAGGCAACCATATTTTCTTTGGTTCTGTCTCGGGATCACTCCTTGATGGTTTCTCTACACCTTGGAGAGCATCCTCTTTTTCCCATTGATCGCCCACGCGGTGAGGTCTTGTGTAACCGACTGGTCGATTCTATCTTCAAACTTGCGACATAGCATTCTCGAGTCGTCTTTTGATCGACATGAATTGTGACGATGTCGCCAGATGCCATTGCGAATTTCATCGCAAGGTGCAGGGTGGACACTATTGCCTGTAGGCAATTTATGGACGACCGTCCAAGCAATATATTGTAAGAGGTATTTTCATTTACCAAAAGATACACGACTTTAATTGTCTTGCAAAAATACCTCTTCCCCAAACGTGCTGTACAGATTAAGGAATCCTCTAGTTTCCACCTGCTCACCGGAGAATCCAACAATCAGTTCGTCACAGAGCTGGATTTTTGAGTTTGGAATTCTCATCGTTTTGAAAGTCATCCAATATAGAATATCGACGAGCTCCCCTGATCCACCAAAAACATTCGTGATGGCGAATTTATCTATTTCCACGGTGATTACCATGGGGTCATCCTATGCTAGGTCGATGGTAGTGAAATCATCATCTATGAAGGTGATTGGCAGCATCCTCAATTGACTCTTGGTGACTACCAAGTGGACTGACTGAATGGCTCAAAGATATTTTTTTCCGAGTGGAACTTGAACTTCCACCTCCTGCGAATCCCCCAACGATAGTATTTACCTGTCTTGCTATGTACTTGGGGCCTCAATCTTCCAGGGAAGGACTTCTATAGATTCATTCGTCCCACGGACCAACGTTTCCGAATGGAATCGGATCGACTATTATATTAATGACCTCCCAGACGCCATGTTTTGTTCTATCGCTCCTACATGGACTCTCGCTCTGTAGCCGAGTCCTTCACACACACTGAGTTCTCATTCTTTCTTCTTTGATTGGTCGGACGTTGGTTTTCATTGAAACGATGTAAGCCTTTTCGTCGACGCCGATCATATTGCTCTTTTCGGTCCCTAGGAAGGTACCTTTCCCTTTGTAGAGATCGGTATGAGATGTATCAGTTCGAACAAATTTGCGCAAGTGACCAACTTGGATGAGTTATTCTATTATGTCCTTCAGTGCCTGACATCCCTCGGTCGTATGGCAAAATTTGCGATGGTACTGGCATTGCTTAGACGTGTCAGCGTTCCTCAAACTCTGCAACTGCTTCAAGGTCGGGATTAGTTTGGCTTGCAGCGCTTTGTCAAGAATTTTACCCCGTGAAGCATTCAATGGAGTGTAAGTAAAAAACCGAAGTCCTCAATTTTCTTTGTGCCTGTCCGACCGACCAGATATAGGTCGATTTCCTCCATCCTTCTCTTTTTCCTTATCTCCTCCATTCTTGGATCGAACGCTTCTGTGATAGTCAGTAAATTCCTCTATCTCCATGAATTTGGTTGCTCGGTTCCTCAATTCGTCAAGATCCTTGGCAGGTCTCTTGATCGAACTTTCAGTGAATCGACACGGTCAGATCACCGAGACCAGGATTGCTATTTCAGGCATGATATTCCAAATACCCAGGCAAACCTTGTTGAATCTTTCCATAAAAGCCCGCAAGGATTTCCCCTTTCCTGTTTCATGTTAAGGAAGGCCATGGAGAAAGTGTGATGCGGTCTGCTTGTTGCATACCGAGTGGTGAATTTAGTCGCCAAGACCTTGAAGTTATTCATCAAATTAGGTAAGAGTCGGGTGAACCAACCTAGCGTCCCCTCTTGTAGAGAGGTGGGGAAAACATTGCACCACACGACCTTGTTTGTCGTTTAGAGATTCATCTGCGTCTTAAAAACGTTGAAGTGCTCGTCCGAATTTGTGGAACCGTCGTAGAGCCTGATAGTTAGTCCCTTCCACTTGAAGGGGAGTTGTGCTTCCATTATTTCATCTGTAAAAGGATGACCTTTTGAATCATCATCGTCATCGGTCGGGGGGGGGGGGGGGGGGGGGGGGGGGGGGGGCTCGGTGTGCCTGGAGCTCTAGTGAGTCTGTGTTCGAGATTAATCTTCTCATTCGGTCCCATCGAGTCGTTGCTTCTTTATTATGCTTTCTTTTTATGAAGGCGCACCTCTTCTACCTTCCTCTGTTGATCTTCTTCATTCTGTCGTTGATCTTCAATGCCTTTATGTCGCATCTCCTCTATTTGGGCTTGGAGTGTTTGGATCAGTGCAATCTGATCGTCCGTGACCCGAAAGTTGTTGGTATTGTTTCTTGTTGACACCATTGTTGCCAATCTATAATCGATGCTAAAATTGACTACTATCTCAATCCCAACGTGGGCCCCAAACAGGGACTAATCGTACAATTACTGACGTGTCGGTGATCCTCTGATTCCTTCCTCCGAGTCTCCTTCCACAAATGTTGATGCTCGATTGGGGTTGACCTGAAAGAGGCACTCTGACGATCAAGTAAGTACTCTGTGTAAATAGTGTATGTTGATAATTGATAAAAGCGTACCTTACACCTCCGATGTGCCTCACGATCCTTGATTAGTAGGGAAGTATATTGGTATAAGGGTATGTTGGAATATCTGAAGAATATTTGTGTCATCTTTCAATTAATTTGTTTGTAGCTGATTTGTCGGAGATACTTCTCACGTATTCTGGAATACGAATTAAGACTCATTAAGTGTTATTGTAATTATTGTTATTACCATTTATTGCATGCCTTGAGGTGTCTTTTGACTCGGACGGTCGGTCACCTAGACTGAAACTGGCTCGTTGAGTATCGACAAGTACAATTTTTTTTCAAATTAAAAATTAAAATAGTTTGAAAGAATAAATTTTTATTGTATTAGTTAAAAGATGAATATATAACAGTAACAAATTATTAAATTTACAAATTAAGTTATAATTATTAATTATTAATTATAATAAAATAATTTAATATGTAAAAGATAATAATCATTTTAATTTATTTTAAAAAAATTATTAATTAATCAATTAAAATATAAAAAAGATTTATATAATTAAATGTGTCTCTAAATATTCAAAACAAAAAGTTGACAGGCCGATCCACAAGTTCATCAACCTGTTGATTCGTCCTTTAAGATAAGGAACCAAAATTTATAACTTATTTTACTGTAAGGAACCAATTCGGCCCCATCCTGAATTTAGCAAGGCAATAGCGACTAAAATGTACTGATTTTCCTCCCTTAATTAACATATACAAACATACAAACTAAGTGGAAATCTTGTTAGAATATAGAGAAATGGGGTTGTGACCCTCTAAATCATGATGATAAGGCTTTACAATTCTTTGGAAAACAAATGCAATAGATACAAAAGGCTTCAATTCTACACAACGATACACTCTATAGAGAAGCTCAAAGCATTTGTGTAGAGTGTAAATTGTGGCAGTAGCTAAAGCAGACACCTTTCTGTGTGCAACTTTCTAGGAAAGAATGTTTTCTGACTTTCTAAAATGATAGAAAACATGTTTACACAAAAAAGGAAACTAATATGAAAAGGGCAAATTAGCTTTTTTTCAAGCCACCAACGTCGTAGACTATGATCTACTGGTATTGGAAACAGCTCACCAACTTACTGTAATGGCCATTTTCTAAGGCTCTAATCTTAGCAAGTGAAAAGACAGTGAAGAACATACTTAAAAGTGTTGAAATGTAAAAGGCATTGGACAACTTGTTCTGAACACTGTTATTAGCTAAAGATATAGGAAAATAAATGAGTTTCTCTCATCACTGTTATTAAGATTTCGTCAATAGTTTTCATCAATAGTTCATGAAAATAAATCTCCCTCTCTTTCTCTTTCTTACCAACATGCTTTGAACTATCCCCTCATCTCTCCTGTTCATAAGCCATCACTTTTCTTTTACCTTTTCCAACATTTATAGGATTAGTGAAGCCCTCAATAGAATTTCTTATTTTAGGTTTTCATTTCTTCATTTTTTTTTCTTGTTAAATATTATTTCTTATAAAAGCAACGTTCAAATTTTAGAATCTCATAAATCTATTCCACTGCGATTTTTTATAAAATAAAGCTACTTTTTTTTGTCCACCGGATAGATGTCCCCTAGTGGTGGTACCGTGAGATGAAATAAATTACGCATACAGAAAAGAGAGAAAAACAAAAAATAAACAAATAAATTCTATCAAATATATTAAAATAAAAACTAAAAATTTCATAAAACCTTTTCTTAGTTTAGGGAACATGGAAAGATCTCCCACCATAGCATTTATCAACTCACATTTCTGTCTTTTCTTTCTCTTTTCTGTTATTTTCTTTTCTCATCTCATCACTTGTCGTGTGGGATCCAAACTCATGGTTGGTATACGTTTCAACAAATTTTTATTCTCCTTAAAAAAATGAAATTGATAAACATTAGAAAAATTATACAATTTTTTACTTATTAGGTTTTTCAAATTTTTTAAATTAAGTTTATAAAAAATTGTTCAAACATGCATTCTTGTACCCTTAAGCTTGTTGCCGATTGTAACAAATACTTTTTTCTCCACGTCTTTACAACCAATTATAGTCTTTTTTAGAATCCGGTTGAATAAAATTCTCTATAAATATCGATAAAAAAAATTTAAAATCTTTTTCATAGATTAAAGTTATACATGAGTTAATTTGTAAATCTCTTACATTAACTTCTTTAGAAATTAAATTTATACATTACCCAGTAAAAAACTTTTAAATTTACCTTCAAACGTTTCCTCAAATTTCATAAATGCTAAAACTGTATTATACTTACGTATTCACATTCACTGATCCGCTCCCAACTTCGATCACTCAAAGGTATTTTTCACATTGCAGTAAAACATAGAATTAAGGATTTCTAGCACATCCTAACATCCATATGAGCAAATTCCTACAATATTAAAATCTACCTGAGAGAAAAGAAATTCCCAACAACAGTTAAATAACCACCCCTTTGCGACCCAAAAAAGTGGAAAATTTAAGAGAATGATTGAATCATCTTTGGCCTACCAAGTGGTGGGAGATTCACATTCTGAAATTGGCTGTGGGTGTCGCAACTGCAATATATTGGGGGAATTTTACACCAGTTATTTAGTTTCAGAACCACCACCTTCAATTTGGGTGCTGACAGTTGAACCTTGCTGAGCTTTTGGCTCCAGTGGTTGGACAGGTAACAGCTCAGTTTTTGCTTCCCCGGAAGGATTTTCTAAATTAGCATGTGCTGTGATTTCTGATACTTGTGTCTGCAACAACTGGGATTCATAACTTGGTCCAGCCATAGATATGGGTCCAGGCATCTGAGCAGATGTGACACCTGTCACTTGTGCTGTTGCTGTAACTTGTGCTTGAGATAGTACAGTCATCAGGAGCTGAGCCAAAAGTACCTGTGGATCATTATCACCTTGTTGTACTTGAGCATTAATTGCATTAGACAGAGCATTGATGTCAGGAGGGTAAAGGGCTTGAAGCCCCAAGAGTGCTCCAGACAGAGGTTGCGGCTGGCCTACTCCAGATGCAGCTTGGGGATCATGAGCACGCCTTAGTTTCGATAAGTGTTTTTTCCCAGTCACATGACTCTGGTAAACAATTTGTGACTCACATTTAACATCACACAACTCACATCTAAAAGACACGGTTTGTGCAGATTCCACAGCCTTCAAACCATCATTGGTTCTCATGTATTTACCCCCTTTTCCTCCTTTCTTCTTCCGCTTTAATCCTCGGCCTCTTCCGGCAGAGTTATCCATGTTTTTTGCCTCAGGTGCTTCAGCCGGAGCCTCAGAAATGTTTCCTTCATTATTCTGCAGTTGAGTTTCCTCGTTGTGATTATTAACTATAACCCCAGAGCCCATATTTTCGGCTGGGCATCCATTTTTCTCAGACTCCTGAACTTGCTTAGGTTCATCTGTTAAATTCAATTGAGAAGTAGGAATTTGCCCACTCTGTTGTCCATTTAGAGCATTGCGCCTTTGCAATTCTTCATGCATCCTCATATTCTTCTGATGTTTCTTCCCATTCTTGTGTTGCTCCAAGATTTCTGGAGTATTGCACTCAACCTTACAAATTTCACAACACACCTTACGTGGTGCTGGTGGTTGCACTCGAGCTGGTTTAGGTAATTGTGTTGGCACAGAGACTGATGAAGGTTCTATCTCTGAAGCAGTCCCAGTAACAACAGGTGCGCCTGCCGCATGAGAAATAGCAGCTCCAGAAGAATGAGATGGTATGTGTCTACCACCCCCTACTCCATGGCCCCTACTGTGGCCCCGACCACGACCAGCCCCTCTAAATGGTCTACCACCCCTGCCACCCCTACCTCTGTATTGAGATGGTCCAGTCTGTAAACAAGAATTCACATACGAATTCAAGAATATACTGATATGGTTACCGTAAGCAGGAAAGAATGAACGAGAAATTTGAGAGTAAATTATTAGAATGACAATATCTTCACACAAACGATACAAAATCAGAAAGGCGGTAATCTTGAGAGAGAAAAATGTCAAAGAAAACAGTTAAATTTGACCATTTCATCTCCAAACATAATAGCATTATTATAAGAAGAATATAGAAAATTATACTTGTTGATATGCCATTGTCAAATTGTTTTATTATCCCTTCATTGAAAATTATACTTGCTGATAAGCCATTGTGACATGTAATTCCCTCATTATGGTTTAGATAACACCATAAATGGCTCACAGATACACCCACCCATTGACCATGAACTTGGCCCAATTCATGCCTATCTCTATGAGCCTCAAGATACTGTTGATCTAGCAATCCTTGATAAGTTGTCAATTTATGGTCCTGAAAACATCATCAACGCTTCCCTAAGTCTGAAACTGAAAAAAAAAAACATCCTCTGACAAAAGAAACCAAACCATATCAAATAAAAGTTATGGTCAATGAATAACAAAAAGAGATAAGTTTCTAGTTCTAAACTGTGAGGCACTGATTATTACTTTGAAAGGCCAAACAGTTAAGAAGAGAAACAAAATTATCTGATGCCCACATCAGCTCTAAAGCAACCAGCAAAGACCCACCACCATAAGGCCTTATTGTGACTTCAAAGATATGATATGAGCCATAATAGCTTGTGCTTATATTATGTAACTCCTGTCTTTATCTGGTCACTCTAGGGTGTTGTGGCCAAGTTTGAAGAATTCTCAACACCTTCTGAAGGTTTTAAATGAAAAATTGAGGATATAATACCTAATCCAGTAACGATCTTTTGTCCAGAGAAGGTCCCAAAAGAAGCTGAGGAAGCACCGCAAGCTATTCGCTCTAAAAGCATAAGAAAATGTTTAAAAAGTAAGTGTTGCAAAATCTTCAATGAGCCTTCTCCATTTACTTCTTCAAATGTTATTTTCCCCTTTTTGTTAGGAAATTAAGATACTGACATGCTGATGTATCAGAAAATGTGCTGAATCGAGTCAAGGAGGAATAAACTATATCAAATGGCTTAACTTTGACTGAATCTATCTTATGTCATCTTGTTTCAGCTACACCAAAGCAATTTACAAGAGCTAAATAAAAGCGCAAACTGATTGGCATAGAATATAATACAACAGTTTCAAAGATGTCACTGGAGCAATATTATATACAAAGTGTTTGCTGTATGTAAAATATCCTATGCCAAAGCCTTTATCTGAAACAATGATGTGTAAACCCATAGCATTTGTTGGTTCTACTGATCTTCTTTAGTAAAAGAGATACAAGCAAAAAGGAACAGGATGACCACTATTTTAAATGTAATAATACAAGTTCCAAAATAAAAACCAAAAAAATTAAAGAAGTTCATGATAAATAATATCACAGTTTACAGAATCACCGTCAATCTAGGATCAATAAGAACAAAGTAATTAACCAAAAATGGAGAAATTAATATAAAAAGAATGTAACAAATTAAATAAAAAAAATAGCAAAATGTGAACTTAGGAAGTCTGAGGAAGAAATAAAAAAACAGAACACATGGGGAAAAGAAGTGTCTTATAAAGTGCAAAAGAACAGAGGTAACTTTTTGAGGAAAATTTTACCCAAAAAACCCTAAATAGTGTTCTAGGCTAAAAATGTGTTTTCAAAGGCTGTCATGGTAGTGCCGCTATTGCAGCTAAAATGGCCTTAATTCAAAACCACTCCACTGTTTTAACCCCAAAGCGGTTGCCAAATGCATTGCATGATACTCCACTATATCCCACCATTGATTAATATACATAAAAAATAGTTTTGATAAGCCTAATGACATTAATTGATCCATGAGAGCCAACAGATAAGAATTGGAGAGTTATGGGTAGCTAAGACAGCTATTGGCAGAAAGTCGAAGCAGTCTAATTGCGTTGCTTTCATGGCCAATCATGGATAGTGATTACATATTTTGAAGCTATGCGACTCTGAGGAGCGTAGCATAGCAAGTTCGAAAGCAGTTGTGATTTTGAGCCAACTTGTGCCTCTCTAGGTATGGGTCTTTTGCCATCAGCACCATCACTGGACAAGCTCAGTGACCTAAGCAATTGAGAATATGTATATGTGACTTGTGTTGTGGCAAAATTGATGTCTTCTTTGGCCAAAACTGTGCCTTAGGAAAACTGCCAACGTGTGGATGTCACTGACTTTGTACTTCACAGCCAGAGTCTTTGCTGTATTCTTCCTTCTCTTCTTTGTGAAATCAATATATTTGCCTCTTTTTGTTTTGGTAGTTTAGTTTTTTTAAGCCTTTTGTAAACAATTGGGGACAACAATGAACAGCAATGGAAGCTGGAATGTGCATCACTACTTGGGTACTGCCAGCAATTTTATATAATTTAGAAGTTAAACCCTTAATTTGATAGTGATTACAATACACGATGTTACAAATTTGTGTACCTATAAACCACATCCAGCTCTAAGAAAATAGGTAGGTCGGTATGGGACTTAAATGATGCTACCATGTCACAAAATCATAAACCGTTATCCCATAAGAATTTTGTAGGTCATCCATCCCACTTCTGAGTCAAATTTAAGAGTCAGAGAGTTGCAGGACATAATTCACCCCAACCAAAACATTATCTTTTAAGATGACAAACACCAATATACGATTTAAATCTACCAAAAAACCCCTACTCATTCCAAAGGTTTTAAAAACCAATCAGCAACCGCAGTTTCATTTGCAATGTCAAGGTCTTTGAGGCTTCCCCGACAGCAATACGAACACAATTGTGGAGGAAATTTTGACTAAAAATTGTTGCCAGAACGACCACATTTGTCTGCAATTTCCCATAATATCAAGGAACGCAGCAAAATCACGATCAAAATGGTGGCTGCAATTTCCATGGCAATCGTGGCCTCAATGAACACAACCAAATCACAAACGCGACAACAAAAACTTGCTAATTACAGCTAAACGAATCCTATTTCATTAAAAAACATCAAACACTTCACGAACTCACTAGTCACAGCCAATGCAACCCACATTTTCAATTAGGTCACGACCCATTCACACAATCTTTCGTATGAAAATTTCACAAACAAGCTAAGCACATGAATACTAAATAGAACAGCTGAATTTAATCATAACATAATCAATAATTGGAGGGGGTCAAAGGAAAATTTTACCGGGGCTGACTCCGGAACGGTGGGGTTGACGCCGGGAGGGTGAAGAGGAGCGGGTTCGGCTTGGAATTGAAACTGGCCTTGATGTGTGTTGGGAAAATAGGCGTATTGGGGATTGTATGCGTAGTATTGTTGATAAGCATAGGACTGATCGTAGGGTTGGATTTGGATCTGAGAAGGGTCATAGCCATAGGAATGTTGTTGCGGTTGCTGCTGGTAGTTGTAGCCCGAATAATCCATCGCTGCAATCACGCTATTTGGTCGGAGTTTCGAGATGATGATGAAGAAGAAGAGGAAAAATCAACGGACACAGGCGCTGCGTGTTCTAATCTACCTTATTAAACGCACTGTTGGGTAGTCGTTTCGCTCGCTCTCGTGACGGTCACATAATGTTTAACTAATAGCTTAATTAAATTTTAATTACTGCGGAAATAAATTTCAGTATTTTTAGTTTAGTTTTTATTAAAAAAATACATTTAAAAATAGTAATTAAGTAGTATTGGAAAGGGGAATAGAGTGGACTTTAAGATGGGTTAGAAAACAAAAAGAGCGTGAGAAAGATAGTGTGAGAAGAAATAATAGGAGTGTATATAGCAAATTTTTATTCAAAAAAAAAATCTAACAGAGCAAACTCTTTGTCATTTAGGCCCTGTTTGTTTCTGGGGGGGTTTGGTACTGTTGTCGACGACGAAAGTCTCAGTGCCAGCCCATTTGCTTCCACTGTTGCATGCGGGTGAGGGAGGAAGTGCAGAGAGAGTGGAGGGGGTATGGGATCTTCTCCAAAATGAAGAGAAAGTAGAGAGTAGCACAGCGAATGCCACGTCAGACCTAACAACTTACCCTTCTATCCTTGCTTTTCTCATCCATGCCACGACAAAACACTACGCCTGCATGCATTGTGCATGGCACATTAGATTCCTGTCTTTGGCTCAGAAATCCTTTGACCATTGAAGGTTGTGAATGCAGTGGGTGAGACGGATGAGAGTAGGTGTGTGCAATAAGTTGGTGTTTCACTATATAAAACTAACCATGGTTGTTGTTTCACTTAACTCATCAAAGAAACTGAACCTACTCCTCATATGTAATGACTTCTAAATTGGTTAATTGGGCTTGGAGAGATTCGTAAGGCATCAGAGTGTAGTAGGGGCGTGACTTACGTAGTGCTTGGTTCATCTCAGGTGAGCATTGCCTTTGCTTCATATGGTAGTTAATCGATTATGGTTGAAAAAGCTCTGCCCACATAATCGATTACGGGCTTTAAACCATTTGATAATTGATTATGCATATGCAGTAATCGATTATCTATTAATTTTGAGGAACATAATCGATTATGTTCAACGTTAAAATATGGTGATAATCGATTATGAGGTTTGATAATCGATTATGTTTGTTTTTAGGCTATTGCAATAATCGATTATGGGTTAAATTTTCTTTGTATAATCGATTATGCTGTGTTTATAACTCATGGGATAATCGGTTATGTTCTATTTTTTTCTCATATTTGTGAATTTTTGTGTTGGTTAATGTTGTTTTCAAGTGCATTGTGTTCTCCTGGTGTGTTATTCATCCTATTGTGTTGTTGTTCAGATTTATTTATTTATTTATTTTTATATTTATTTTTGGTTTTTGTTTTAAATTTATGTTTGGATGATTATGGTTTTGTAATTTAATTTGTTCAGGGGTTTAGAGTAGTTAATTATGTTAGGTTTAGAGTAGTTAATTATGTTAATGAGTTAGTAAATTAATTTTGTTTCTGAAGTCCTTTATGTGATTTTTTTTTTTAACTTTTGTAAATAGTTAATTCTTTATGAGAAAAATATTTATTTGTTTAAAATGAATATTTCATTTACAGAATGGAAATAGATATTTATAATGTTTAGTTTTTTTTTTATATTTTACATAAATTATTAATGTTATAATTAAAACAATTAAAAAAAAATTGTAGTAATTAAAGAAATCAGAAAAAGTTTAGATAAATATTATTTCAATTTTTTATAATAAATGTAGATAGTTATTTTTTTTTAACATTTAATTGTTTATAAGAGAATAGATTTATTTATTTAAAATGAATATTTGTATTGTGTTGGGTTATTTTTTATTTTACATAAATTATTCATGTTATAATTAAAAAGATTATAAAAAATGTTATAGTAATTTAAAAAGGAAGAAAAAGTTTAGAGAAGAAATTTGAATTTCTAATAATAAATGTAGATAGTTATTAGTTTTTAAAAAATAAATTGTTTATAAAAAATAGTTTTTTTATTTGTAAATAATATTTTTACATAATGGAAATAAAAATTTATAATGTTTAGTTAATTTTTTTTAATTTGACATAAATTATTAATGTTATTATTAAAAACATTAAAAAAAATGTTGTAGTAATTTTTTTTATAAGATTTAATTGTTTATAAGAAAAAAATTATTTATTTAAAATGAATATTTTTACAACTGGAAATAGAAATTTTTAATGTGTAGGGTTTTTATAAATTAATCTTATAAATTACAAAATAAAAATAAATGTTTTAGTAAGTAAAGAAAGCAGAAAAAGTTTTGATAAGAAATTTCAATTTATAGTAATAAATGTAGATAGTTATTATGTTTTAAACATTTAATTATTTATAAGTAAATATATTTATTTCTTTAAAATGAAGATGTTTACAGAATGGAATTAAAAATTTGTAATTTGTAAGGTTTTTTTTTATATCTGACATAAATTGTTAATGTTATAATTAAAAACTTTATAAAAAATGTTGTATTAATTAAAAAAACCAGTAAAACTTTTGAGAAGAAATCTGATTTTTTTAATAATAAATGTAGAAAGTAATTATTTTTTTAAAATTGAATTGTTTATAAAAAATAGAATTTTTTATTTAAAAAATTTATTTTTACAGAATGGAATTCAAAAGTTATAATGTTTAGGGTTTTCATTTTTGTAGATTTAACATAATTTATTAATGTTATAATTAAAAACATTATAAAAAATATTATAGTAATTAGAAAAACTCTAAAAGTTTAGAGAAGAAATATGATTTTTACTTATTATTTTTTGAAATTTGAATTCCTTTTAAAAAATAGAATTTTTTTATTTATAAATAAAATTTTGACAGAATGGAAAAAATAATTTCTAATGTTAAGGCTTTTTTAATTTTATTTTACATAAATTGTTAATGTTATAATTAAAAACATTATACAAAATGATATAGTAATTAAAATAAATAGTAAAACTTTAGACAAGAAATATAATTTTTTAATAATAAATGTAGATAGTTATTATTTATTAAAATTTGAATTGTTTATAAAAAATAGAAATTATTATTTAAAAATAGAATTGTGACAGAATGGAAATACAAATTTATAATGTTTACGGTTTTAATTTTTTTAGATTTAACATAATTTATTAATGTTATAATTAAAAACATTATAAAATATGTTGTAGTACTTAAAAAAACCAGTAAAAGTTTAGAGAAGAAATATGATTTTTTAATAATAAATGTAGATAGTTTTAATTTTTCTAAATTACAATTGTTTGAAAAAAATAGAATTTGTTATTTGAAATTAATATTTTGAAATAAATGAAATATAATTTTTAAATTTTTAGATTTTTTTTTATACATTTGACATAAATATCTAAAATTTGAATATTTGTATATAGTTATATTTGTTATGATAGTTGATTAATTTTATGTTATTGTTTATTTTGTTTTTTTATATTTATTTGTTGTTTGATTAAATTATGTGATTGAAAAATATAATTTATGTATATATTTATATAATTTTTGATATATTACCGAAATTAAATGATATAGTAATTTATAATAAAATTTTGATTAAAATTAATTAAAAATATGTTTTAGGGTCACTGTATTGGTGTACTTTTACTCCGAAACGGTAATCGTGTTCGGTATGAATTCGGAAAGACATTATGACGAGGCAAAGGTGGTACACTTTGAGGAAACAGTTGCAATTTATGACGATCTTGTTGCGGCGAACATGAATTTAATTTCAGAAATCCAAGAACAAATAAAAAATAATAATAAAGGTGCATCAGTGATCATCCTTTGTATGATTGCTTTTGGATTGAATTTGTTACGCACGGTGCCTACTAGAAGCAACTGTATGAGTGAGTCCCAACCACAAAAAGAGCGTCGCAGACAAGAATTGATGGAGTACTTGGTTCACACCGAACAATCTCGTGATATTATTCGCATGGGACCGGAAGCCTTCATTAAATTATGTAAACGAATACGGGCAACTGAACTTGTTAAAGATGCATATCGATCAACCATGAAAGAACAAGTAGCGAAATTTCTGCACATTATTGGGCATAATGTGAAGAATCAAAGTGTGTCATTCTTTTTCCATCAGTTTGGAGAAACAGTTTCCCGCCACTTTCATAATGTTTTGACTGCAATTTTAAGGTTGGAGGGGGAGTTCTTAATTCAACCAAATGGAACGGTTATAAAACCACACATCCTTAACAACAGTCGATTTTTCCCTACTTCAAGGTTTGTTGATGATAACATTACTTGAAATTATGTCTAATGTCTTATTTATTTTGTGTTGAATTAAAGTTATGAAATTTTGTTTACATTAGGATTGTTTAGGGGCCATAGATGGGAGTCATGTACGTGTTAAGGTTGCACGTCCTGATGCACCTCGTTTTCGAGGGAGAAAAGATTGGTCAACCCAAAACATATTTGCAGGTTGTGACTTTGACATGAAGTTCACATATGTCCTAGCCGGTTGGGAAGGAACTACCTCCGATTAAAGGATATTGAAAGATGCTTTGGTACGAGACGATCCTTTGGTTATTCCATAAGGTTAGTTATAGGGGATTGGGTGTGCAGAAGAATTAAAAGGTTGTAGTATTATATACTAACCCAGGTTTCCACAATCTTTGTAGGAAAATACTATCATGGTTATGCAGGTTTTATGTTAAAACCAAATATAATAATACCTTATCGCGGGGTTAGATACCATTTGAAAGAATATTCGCGAAGAGGGCCACAAAATGCAAAAGAGTTGTTTAATCATCGACATTCATCACTTAGAAATGTAATTGAGAGAACTTTTGGGTGCTCAAAAAACGTTTTCCAATTATAGCCAGTGGGACTGAGCCACATTATGATGTGGATAATATGACAAAAATTGTTTTAGCTTGTTGTATTCTGCATAACTTTCTACGCGAGGTCGACAATGATGAGTCTCTACTTGAAGAAGTAGATAATGAATTGTTACAAGAAGATGTCCAACCAACCACCGCCCATGCTCGTGAACATGATTATAGGCTAGGGTGTCATATTAGGGACACTATAGCAAACGAAATGTGGCAAGATTATGTAAACAATTATTTTCATGAAATAATATATTTTCTCATATTTTTCAATGTTTGTAATCCTAACTTTATTTAAGTTAATTAGATGGATCGCGAGAAAAATGTTGCTTCAAATTCATCAGGTTCTTATCGAGAGTTGACGAAGTGGACGACGGAGATGGACCTAATTTTGCTCAATGCAATGATTGACAAGGTACGAAAAGGGTGTAGAATTGATGGTAGTTGGACCACTCAAGGATACACTAACATAGTTATGGCTTTAAATGAGGCTGGCTTATCAGGTATTAAGACAAAACATGTCAAGAACCGCCAAAAAAGCCTCAAGGACAGGTGGAGGGAAGTCCATGATTTGTTTGGTGGATTGAGTGGTTTCGCATGGAACCAGACCACCAAACGTTTTGAAGCCGAGGACGAAGTTTGGAGTGAGCAGATTAAGGTACGATGATAAGTATTTTTTATTTAACAAATACATTTGACTTCATATTTGGCATAAAATACTAATATGTGACATCTATGTAGGCCAAACCATCTGCAGCGAAATGGAGTGTGAATCTCATTCGCCATTATGACCTCATGGAGGAGTTGTGGTCTAATGATAGAGCCACGGGAAGTCGGGTCAGGACAACCCGTGACATCAATTCACCTCCTAACATGAGCAATTTCAGTGTCAACCTTGGGGACAATAATATGGATTATATCCCCGACCAACCGAACTATGAGGAGGCAGATGACTACGTCCCACGATCACCTGCTCCTCACTTCAAATCTAGTGACACTCCTTCTGACACGCCGTCAAACACTCCTACTATGTCGTCTACTGGCTTTGCGGGCACATCCTCATCTCGAGGATCAAAGAGAAAAGGCCCTACTATGGACGGCATTGATGAACATTTTTCATTGTTGAATACTAATCTTCAACAATGCGTGTCATCAATGAAGGATGGAAATGAAAATGCCTCTCAGTTGGTGGATATTGCTCGTGCACAGGCAATGACAGCTCAAGATATAGCTGCCGAAATTAGACGAAGAAACGACCTATATGCTGAGCATGTACACCACCATTGACGCCATGCCTCATACCAATACTCAGGGTCTGATATTTGAACAATGCTCGTGGAGCTTAACATCTAGGACGAACAAGTCATGGATCAATGCTACGAGTTCTTATGTGAGCATCCAGCCAAAGTTAAGCAACTATTAGGAATGCCATACGAGCGTCGCATGACCAAATTGTTTGCATTCATGACTAGCCATTGATTTGATATTTCATGCGTCGACGGTTCCTCCATATCTTCTACTTCAGTTTATGATGTCTTAATTTGATTTCACTTGATCTGTAATTTGTTTCTGTATGTTTCTTGTTGGACAATTATCACTAGAACTGTTATTATTGAACTTTTGGAGTTAAACTATTCACTTTTCATTCGTCATCTAATATTTTGTTTATGCACTTCTACTATTATGTTTGATAACTGCATTTAATTGGTTTATGATATTGTGATAACTTTCCTTTACTTAAAATTGAGTTTCATATATTTCATTTTTTCTATATATTGTACTATTTGCATTATAGATGGCATCATCATCCCAGAAACGCCACAAAACCCATAAGGGTAAAGAGTCAACAGAAGGTCATGCCGTTAATCCTCCATCACCAACGGGGATTGAAGAAGTACTTGATTATTCAAGATACTTTAGTACAAAACGGCAAATGATGGTCTTTGATAAAATGTTTCATGGAAGACCAGTCATATCTCCGAAAGCCATGCATTCTCCATTTTTTGCTACAGTAGGGTTTGAATTTCAAAACCTTCTAAACTTCCAACACTTACAACCTTTCCTTGGAATGAAACTTCCCTACTATGAGGAATTGGTGCGAGTGTTTTATACAAATCTGAAGATCCCACCTCTTGGTGAACTAGCCATTGAGATTTGTGGCAAGCGGATACACATCAATCAAATGGATTGGATGAATATTGCTGATCTGAGGTATGACGGTGTTAAGTTAACACCTGGGACGATCCCTGGGGAATGTAATTTTGATCGAGCCTTAGCATTATTGTCCATGCTCCGTGGAGATGTTCAGGGACAGAATGTTAGAAATGTCGGTAGTCTAAAAATGAATGACTGGCTACTACATTACACATGGGTGCATATCTTGTGCCCTCGTGGAAGAAAATTCGCACAAGTATTAAATGAAGATATTTTCATGCTCTGGTGCATAAAAAATAACATAATCATTAATTGGCCACATTACATCATGCAACACATGATGAAATGTCGGGATAACAACATGTTGCTGCCCTATGCAATTTTGATAACACGCATCTTGCAGGTGTATGGCTTCGACTTAGAAAATGAACAAGCGGTAATGCTTGGATGGAATCATTATTTCGGCAAAAAGAGTATGACCAAATTAAATATATTCCAGGTTAATGGTTTATGACAACTTGGTAGGCCTCAAGTGGAGGATGAAGGAGATGATGAAGAGGATCAATTGCCAGAACAACATCTTCAAGGTGCTTAACCTCAACCTGCAATCCCCAATCAAACTGAAATGTTAACCCAAATTTGTGCGGGGATGCAAGACATAAAAGAAAGCATGAGGAACGTTAACATCCGTTTTGACAGGGTTGATGAAAGGATGGACCGGGTTGATCAAAGGATGGACAGAATGGAGGATACTCTGAATCAGATTCATCGTCATCAAGGCCATTGATTGCCTATTTGCATTATGTTATTGTCATTTTTTCATTTCTATTTTTCATGTTGAACATTATTATTGCTATTTTTATTGTTTTTTTTATGATTAAAGTAAATATTTCGGGTCCATTATCTAAATTGAAAAATAAATAACATTCATTACGTAACCTTCAATGTCTACGCATGACATGACATCATCTTCTAGTTGCACTAGTTGAGGTGCAAAATCACGTCGTACTTTTACCCATGCTGCTGGGAGCACAAGTGCGTTTGTTGCTCCTATTTGTCATCGTGGACACGTTGTTGTTTTGAGAACAACAACAACTGAAAAAAATGCTGGAAAACGATTTTGGGGTTGTCCCAAGTACAAGGTAAATTTAATTCAATTTGGTTTCATGCAAACTTAACTATGGTTATTTAAATTTTTTCATTGTTCAATTTTATTCTTTTCTTCAAAACAAATTACAAGTGACATTGTTCTAGGCTGTATTTTTTTCAAATGGTGCAATGAAGACGTTGCCGATGACAAAGATGCAATCATTATCAACAATGGAATAAGATATGCCTTCTAGAAACACGTTTGAAGGTTTCCACAAGAAGGATTAAAATGTTATTAGTGAGGATGTCTTTTCTTTTTCTAATTAACATTATTATGTTTTTAAGTTTTGCATAATTTCAAATTAACATGTCTTTATCTCTCTCTACAACAAATATAATGATTTTATATATTTTTGCAACTAATTAATGTTAATGACATCTTTTCTTCAATTATATTAATTTTATTATTAATAGTAATCAAAATCATAATTAATAACAATTATATATATATATATATAACATAACATTTATTAAATAATCATTAATAATATTAAAATTATCTACGAACAAAAATTTAACTAATACAAATATTTTCAATTAATAAAATTAAAAATGAAGAAATCATATTTCATTTCTATATTCTGTTTTTTAATTTATTTCAATTTTAAATTATTTTTTAAGTTATAATTGAAACTTACAATTATTTTAATTATCAAAATTATGTACAAAATTAATAATATTTTTTTATTATTTTTTTACACACATGGACAAAAGTATACTTTATTATTATATATAACATAATGTAATAAAAATTAAATAATATAATACTAATTATTTTAATTAACTTAAATGTCCTTTAAATTAATTAATATTTCATTTTCCTATTTATTTATATACAAGGGTAAATTTGTAATATTACAATTTACACTATTTAAAATATATTAAAATACTCTCACAACTATCACATCATTGATGCTTTCCAAAAAACTTTCTTCACACATTCACTCTAACATCCCCATCCAAACACCCTCAACTTTCTCCACACTTCCACTCCCCCACACCCTCAACTTTTCACTTCCCCACAACCTCTAATCCAAACAAAACCTTAGTAATTATTTTCTTACTTTTTGTTTTCAAGTTTCACTTCTGCTTTGAGAGACATGAATGGAAAGTTGTGTAGAATAGTGGGAGATTTTAAGTTAAGGTTTAACTTTTGTATATTTTGATGATTTGAATCCCTAAATTCCTTAGGAAGCAAGGAAAAAGGAAGTTAATCTTTTTCTAAATTACCATTTGAGTTTTAAGTATAAATAGTATTTGTCTTAAATTTTAACTTAATATCATGTGAATTTATATTACATAATGAGAAAAAAAAAAGTATGATATGTTTGAGTGAAATTTAGTAGATCATGATGGTTTTGAAATGTGATCATAATAATAGCGTAGAATTTCAAATATGTTTTAGATGTTAATTGTTACTATTCTAATTTTATTAATGAATTGTATTAGCTTGCATATGATACATTGTTCAAAGATAAATAGAAAATTAATTACGTGTAAACTAATTATATTAAAATAAACTTAAAATTGTTATATTTTTTTAAAATAAAATTTTACACAATTCAAATTTTTACATGATACATAATTGAACTTGAAAATAAGATAATAAGATGAAGTTGATTATTGTATTTAATTTGTTGGAAATATTAGAATCATGTGATTGATTAATGTGTTATGTTTTTGTATTGGCCAAGAGTGCTCGGGACCTCGTTCCCAGCGTTTAGGTATGGTCAGCTCGGTTTTAGGCGAGTATGGACCCAAAGGGTGTCATGAGCTCGGCCCAGATGCTGTTAGACAGCTCGAAAAAGATAATTAAAATTGAAGGAATATTCTGATTGTTTATAATACATACACTAATTAAATACCGATAAAAGTTGTTGGGAATAAAGTAGTTAGTACCCTAGAATAAAAGTGCATGTGAACATAATGTTTTATTGTTGTTAGCACCCGAGAATAAAGGTGCATGAAGCATGAAGTTTTTTCTGTTATGGTTATATGTTTTCTGTTGAGATTATATTTTCATTAGTGAAAACTGTTGAAGGGATATCTATAAAAGGGGCTTGAGACCCCGAGTAAATGTATGTTGTTTTTGAATACTTGAGACTGAAGCTGATTTCATACTTTTGAATGCTCTCACTGACTTGATCGTCGGAGTATGATCAACAGGTAAACCCCCCTTTGTTCCAGTGGAGCACCATGTACCTCGAAACACTAATTGCAGAAAAATCAGAAGAGGAGCTTGCATTCAATCTGTCTGAGGTCAACCGGCTAGATGACTCCAAATCTTGAAGAATTGTGTGAAGTTTTGTTGTTGCTTCTTTAGTTGGGTATTTTGTAGTGTTTGAATTTGTAATTTACTTCAAGAATTAATCCAATGCCATTTGATCTTGAAACCTTTTAAAAATATAAGTTTTCAAAGATAAGTGGAAAATCAACCAATTGATTTATCGTTTCAATCGGTTATTTTGCACTTAGAAGTTTTTGAAAGAGTTTGAAACAATTTGACTTTGGTTGACTTTTCTCTCAAACCAATTCAATCTGTTGTTTAGATAAATCAACCGATTAATATTTGAAATTTCTTAACAGAGTTTTGTTAAGCCTGCTAAATCTGTTTTGGCTGGTTTTCAAACTACTTTGGCTTTTGATTTTAACAATTTTAACGGTTACGTTGAGTCTATAAAAAGGGTTTTATACTCCTAACTGAATATACGATTACAAGATATTCATATTGCAATTTTGAAATCAGTTTTCCAAGATTGCCTAAGGTTTTGGACTTTTCTTCAAGAGGAATATGATTGTTGTGTGTTAAGTCATTTTTCAATTATGTGAATTGATCTAGGTGTACTCTTTCCTCTTCTTTTAATCTTTGTATTTTTGTAAGGTTGTGTGGTACAAATCAATATGGTATTTTGATCTGTGTAATGTTTGCAAGGAGAAGGTCGTGTTCTTGAAGGGATCAAGAACATCTCTTTATTGTGTGTGTTGTAAATCAAAGGAGTTTGATTTGTTAGTGAAATTCCCAGGTGTTTTTAGGGACTGGATGTAACTCTTAGTTAAGAGTGAACCAGTATAAACCTGTTGTGTTGATTTCTCTTCCCCCTATCTCATTTAAATTTGTTTAATCCTTGTTTTTATACACTGCTGATAAAAACAATCAGTTGAATTGAAGAAACACCTTGATTTTCTGGAATCAATTTAAAAACATATTTGATTTTGGCTGAACTTGTTCTGTATCTTTGATTCTGCTTTTGACTTAAATTTAACCTTCAAAGTTTGCGAAAATCTTGCATAAACAATTCACCCCCTTCCTGTTTTAGCCCTGAAATTCTAACACTAGTCGGTCAAGCAACCTATCACTTCAACTTAATCGGGATAATCTAAGCTCAAACTTTGTCGAACGATGAACTTTGACTACACTTGCCCCCGAGTCAGGTTATCCTACTATGTGATCACTGCATCTGTTCCAGGTTAACTCATCTCACAGGGCGCGTGCTCGAATAGCTACATCTACTCCGAGCTAGGTCATCTTACCATGTGCTAGTTCAGATGACCACACATTTTTCAAGTCAATTCATCTCACAGGGCTCCTATACTCAGGTAGCTTCTTTTGTTCCGAGTTAGGTCATCTTTCCATGTTCGTAATTGGATAATTCATTGTTCAAATTCGTTCATCTCACAAGGCGCCTATACTCGGGTAACCGAGTTAGGTCGTCTTACCAAGTGCTCAATTGGATAATTCATCTGTTCAAATTCGTTCCTCTCACAGGGCGCCTATAATCGGGTAACTGAGTTAAGTCATCTTACCATGTGCTAAATCGGATAACTTCAGCTATTCAAATCCATTCATCTCACAGGGCATCTATACATGGGTAACTTCGTTTGTTTCGAGTTAGGTCATCTTACCATGTGTCAGATCGGACAACTTTACCCCTGTAAATTTCCCATAAACAAATTTATTACTTGGTAACCTCATTAAAAAACCCCTTTTTAGGGAAAAAGAGCGTCACCAAAGAAACTTTAAAATGTCTCAAAATACACTATGAATAAAATACACTATGAATAAAATACACTATGAATAAAATACACTATGAATAAATTTCTTAACTGAAAATAGAACTTGAAGCTTGCTGCATTCCACGTTCGTGGGATGACACCGTCTTGAATTTCCAGTTGATAAGCTCCATCGCCCAACACTTCTATGATCATATATAGTATAAAAGTTTGGTGTTGTACTGCCTTTTACTGTCGAGCTACGGTAGGACATAATCATTTGTCATTCTTACATGAGTTATGGTAAATTTGTCAAAATGTTTGATCTTTGTTGCATATATCTCTTTTTTTTGCCGTAATAATGTTATGGCATATAATAATGTTTACTAGAACAATGATTGTAGACCGTGAATTAGCACACCAGGTAAGTTCCCAAGAAAGAGAGGTGGGTCACAAATGGACGCACTTAAATACCAAGTCTTTCCTTGCCAGAACTTTCCTAGCCATGTACTTTTACACTACTACGCTATATATCCAATACAAGAATAATTTCTCTCATGTTAGAGTTCATGATAATGATAATGAAGTGGCATCTCAGTGTCAACTAGAACAACGATAGTAGATCGTGAACTAGTATACCAGATAAGTTCCCAGGAAGGAGAGGTGGGTCACCAATGGACGCACTTAAATACCAAGTCTTTCCTTGTCAGAACTTTCCTAGACATGTACTCTTACACACTACTACGCTCTATATCCATTAACAAGAATAATTTCTCTCATGTGAGAGATCATGATAATGATGATGATAATAATATCACAATAGATTTAAATGATAATAAACATTTGTGTTGTCTTCAAAATAACATGATAACAGATTAAATATATCTATGATTTTCAGACTAATATGATAACAAATTTAAAATTTCCCAACAGATTTAAATGATAATAATCATTTATGTTATCTTCAAAATAAAATCACAACAGACTTAAAGATAATAATTAATCATTTATGTTATCTTCAGAATAACATGATGATATATTTACATATATATGCAGTTTTCATAATAATATGATAACAAATTTAAATAACAACAATTATATCTATCATTTTCAGAATAATATCACAACAAACTTAAAAAATAATAATCATTTATGTCAACTAGAATATTACTTCAACAACAAGAATACAATTTAAACAACAAGAATATAATCTCAATAGCAAGAATATTTCGTTAATGTGTACCTTTATTTTATGGTTACATGTAGAACATTATCTCTAGTTGTTTATTTCTACCTAATTTTAGAATGACATTTGTACTTAACTAATTCAGTTATTCCTCTATTATTTTAATTATCTTTTCAATACGGACTCCCAGTTGTCTGGGTTGACCTCTTGACGTATCATTGGGCTTATCATTTATCTTGGGTCGAGATAGGTGCCTCCCCAAATTGACCTGCCCAATCGAGCTAACACATTTAGTGCTCAGGTTGGAGCCTCGGGCACGTCCGACCAATACATAATATAATGTAATAGAGCACAATATAATATGAAAGTTTTAGTTTTATTTGTTTTTAATTTGTATACTATAATAGAGAGCCATTGTACAATAAATTTTAATTATACTCTAAGTTATATAAAGAAAAATAAAGTTAAAGTAATCTGAAATATTTATAGTTTTTATTTATACATACTTTCATCATTTAATTTTATTATTTCATAGTTTTAGTTTTTCTTAAATGGTCTGTCGTGATATTTAACATTTTAATTTTAATTTTCATTTGAGGAAAGTTGTTATTCTCTTAAGACAAATCAATTTTTTTTATCATGAATGATGGAAAAATTATGAATGATATGTTTGGAAGGATACAATTTTTTCTCAAAAGGTTCTAGTTGGTTAAAGTTTCTCGATTTCTTAATAAACCTAAAGTTGTTGGATATTATGTCAAACGTATGGAAGTCTAAAACAATGACTATTGCAGATTCCTGTGATCTAAAGAAACTCATTTGGGATGACCTTTTGAAAATCTCTATAGTGCATGAGGTGAATCTTCAATATCATAATCAAAAGGAAGCATTCACCTTGTCTACAAATTTCTTCAAGCTAAGATGAAGCAGATATAGGTCAAAGGACAAGAACTAGAGAACTAAAGGCTTTATATTAAGAAGCAAATATATATGAGGTTAAGTATGTCAGTCGATGAAAAAATCTCGCCTATGTCCCAAAAATTTAAGTAGATGTTTCAAAAAAGAGTACAGGTTAACCCCTTTTAGGTATTGTTTGACACCTAATCACTCCTGACTAAAATCAAGTATTCTTTCGAATCATAGTTCTTATAACAAAATACAACACCATGTGCTTTTGATTAAGTGTTTAAACAAACAAAGCATTAAGTTGCATTTGACATACTATAGATCAGTATAGAAATTTTCCACTTTGTAATAAGTATTGATGAACGTGAAAATATCATCATTAAGACCATCCAGTTTGTCTAATAAATGAGTAATGAGGATAAAATGATAAGCTCAACACAAATTGATAAAGAATCATCCATGAAGACACATATAAAACCCTTGACCAGAGCAATGGTTAGAAGAATACAAATAGAAGAGCCTCATCTGAAGACTTTTATTGCATGCACAATACATTCTTCTATTCTTTAATAAATGTAAATAGTAGACTAGGGTTTACTTTCTCTTTGACCATGTATTTTGGGTCACAAGATAACATAGGATAAATGTCTTAACCCTAGATGCATATGATAAAAACCTAAACCATAAATCCTAAACCCTAAACAATAAACCCTAAGCCACAAAACACTGAACCATAAATCCTAAACCATAAACACTAAACTTCAAACCCTAACTTGCATGACAAGTTAGGGTTTATCGAGGCTTGACAACAAGGCTCAAACCCTAACCCTAACTTCTAATGTAAGTTAAGGTTTAGGTAGCTTCTCCCATACACTTCTCTCCCTCATTTAGTTTATAAATAGGGACTTTGCCTCATGTAAAATGTATACTTGTGTACCGTCCCGTCCCCGGGCGTTGACTAAAGTCAAAGTCAAAGTCAAAGTTAAAGACACGGTGGGACCCCGTGAGGGGCCCGAGGAAGGAGGATGAGGCGTCGCCAAGAAGAAGAGGCGTCGCCAGGATAAGGCGCTGATGGCGTCGCCAGTATAAGGCGCTGACGGCGTCGCCCCCCGATACCCACGGGTAGGAAAGATGTGGAGGGGACGAAATCACCAGAAGCCAAGTTAGGGAGAAGAGAAAAATGGCTTTAAGGCCGTAGTTATAATACTAATAAAGGTGGCTTCAAGGCCATAGTTCCAGTACCAGTGGGGGGTATCCTGACTCGTGAAGCCCACGCCACCTCAGGGTGATCCCTGGGATAGTTACGACCCAAGAGAGGGTCATGCCCAGGGACGAACCAGGTGCGTGGTGCGAGAGGAAGGTAGATACACTCCCAGGGTGAGTGACTGAAACCTGAGGAGCATGAGTTGGCACCCAGAATGTCACCCCCTGCGCCAGCGGCACTTCGAGAAGGGGGGAACTCACACGACAGAATGTCCCTAAGATTGGGATACGGCGTCGAGAGGCCCTCCACGTGTGATAGTAATCAAGTCAGCGAGAAGTTAGGAAAGGCAGTAAATGAGGGAACGTTAATGTTTCCTCATCAGGTATGTTTTTATTCCAGTTAACGTTTCAAACGCTTTAAAAACACTTTAAATGCCTCCATTAAATTAAGGAAACGTGTTAAATGCGCCTTAAAGCGCCTTAAATGCACTTTAAGACGTGTTTAATGCAGGGTGGCATTAAAGGGGTTTTGAACGTTCAAAAGCAAAGATCGGACTTTTGGCAAATTTTCCCCAGAACACACTCTAGTTGCTTGCTCGAACCCTCAGGCTACGCACAAGGGACTAGAGAAGGATTGTTTGCCAGAACGAGAAAACAGCACACAATACACAGTCCTTTACCACCTTCAGAGCGACTTTGACGGTGCTCTGATACGAAGGTGCAGAGTTTTGGTGTTTCTTGTTAGCTTACTTGAGCGTCGGAGTGCAAACGGCCGCTAGGGCGCCCATTTGTTCACTTCTTTGCAGGTGTTCGCATATTACCAGGAAAGGGTGTCCCTAGCAGACGGGCAAGGTCGCACAGAAAGACGTACCCAGGTCAACTGGCAGGAACAACTTGAAATGAGTAAAGAAACTCTGCTGGATTTAGTACAAAAATCTCTCAAAGTCTCACTCTAACTCTTGTTAAGGCTCAAACCATAACCTAGGGTCCTTAGAAGAAGAACTTCTTTTTCAACTAACTTCCTTGAGAAGCAATTCCTTATTCCGCACCATGCATCACTCCTTCTTCAACTATAAAACCTTTTGCTGCCTACACTCCTTTATTCAAATAATGCAAAATCTCTAAACATGGACTACACATCCATCACAACTCTAAGTTGGCATAAGATCAACAAATATTCCTAAGGCTTAAGTCTGAAAAGTAGGGAATGTCTTCACCAACTATCATCAAGAGATTTGTGCCAAGTTTAAAAGCTTCATTCAAATATCTCATGGGATTCGAGCTAAACCGACAATGTCCGCCAACCCTCCCGACACATGAAATATTCAACCATGGTTTAACTATTTGTCCTGTACGATGTGCACTTTTACCTTATTTGGTGTAAAAGGTTCTGCTATTTAGAAAGATAACTATTGTCAGCTATAAGAGAGATCGCATTAAGAAAAAAAGAGAAGTTAATGTTGTATGAAACACATTTAAAGTTTCTCAATGCTCAGGCTCGATAAACGATAAAGTAAGAAGATAAATATGTTGAAAAGAGTCCAAAGTTACTCAATGAACAAATTAGGGAGTACAAAAACTACTTACTTTAAAGCCTATATAAACAACTCAAGGAAAAGAAGAAAATATACGTCGTAAAGTGTTGAAACTCTAATAAAATCTCCTTGTGCCCTAAAAGCTTTAAAAGAACATTGTTGTATTCAAATAGAAAACTAAAAGAGAGTGTTTTACCTTGTACACATTGAAAGGCACTACCCTCCCTAGTGAGCAAGACAAAGTGATCTATTGATAACCTTTAGAGTATCTTTTATATCTTAATTAGGAGTGACTATTAGGTAAACAATACGTGAGTTGTCAACCAAAAATGGCTAGTGTTAAAAAAAATACTCAGTGGTCAACTAGAAGTGGCTTGGGTAACGAATACTTGATTGAGGTTAGTCAGGAGTGGCAATGAACCCAAATAATACTCAATATCAACTAGGAGTGACTTGATCAAATAGTACCCATTTGTACTTTACAAGGATAGTTTGCCCAATAAAACATGATTGATTGGTCAAACACTAGATATAGCCTGTTGTGAAAGATGAACCAATATAGAAATATCGTGTAAATATCTTCTTTCATCTCTTTGTAAATTGCATGTTATCTACAAAACTAACTTAAAGAAGGTAAACTGTCAAAACAAAGTTTACAAATTTCAAACTCTTTTGTCTGCTTGAAAACTAAAGCTAGCGTCTCAATGTAGAACATCAAATAAATTTTACAAAAACAAAGAAAATTTTAAAAACACAATTGAACATTTCCTTCTTGTTTCTCACAGTAATCATTTTTGGCTAACCCGTTTAATAATATTCTTTGAACAACAATCACTTTTGGCTAACCAAGTATTCTTTGCCAAACAACCTCTTCTAGCTAAGATTAAGAATCCATCTGAATAGTTATCAACAAATCACATGGTTGCTCAATAGAGAGGGATAATGTCTTTTGACATATACAAGATTTATGCTCCCTCTTTTAGTTGGTTAAGTGAACACGGAAAGTGTTATCTATGAAGCTTCTTAGGGAACAAAAATTTGATTAGTATTTCAGCACTATGCAACATTATCTCTATCTTCTTCTACTTGAATAATGACTTTATATAGGTGCTGAAAAATATAGTTGTGGCTTAATTTGTTATGGGCCATTTAACACCTTTATTAGTTGAGTGTCATTTGTTCATTTGATGAACTTGAACATGAAAGATGCATTAAATGCAGTTCATGCAACTTTAAGTTCTCTTATATTCTTTACACAATATTCCAATAGTTGGATGTACTTGTCTCTTCTTGGATTTTGTGCCTTTAATTCAATTTCTGTAAAACACATATTCATACGAAGCATGTCGCCTTTCCAAAGTTGGCAATGCTAGTGTCGGGGAGTTATTGAAAAAAAATTAACTTTAGTTCTTTATCCAAAAGATCATTTGATGTGACTTATGCTTGAACAAATCTTTTTGGTGGACGGAAGTAACAAACATTCCTTGCAACATAGAATAAGCAAATAAATGTTCATAAAGGACGATGTTAGCTTAAATCTATACATGTATTGTTTGAGCATGTCAAATGTTTTATCTAACATAAAATAAGAATACAAAGTGTTATATCATCTGATTGACTATATACTTGTGGCTTACATAATCTATTTTGAATGAATATTATCGTCTTATAGACAAAACATGACCATGTTTTACACTTAGTTGATTTTAACATTTAAATAAAATATAGGTGTTGGACTTTTCCTTAACAACAAGGAAATAAGAAGTTTCCTTATAAAAGAAAATAAAGCTTCGTTCGAAGAAAGAATAATGAAGACTCGCAAGGCATGGTATGTTATGAGTTCTGAAAGTCTAGGCACATGAGGACATAAATTCCATACTATAGAAACTGCCTCATCTAAGAAAATGAGTTTGATGGAAACCTGGGAGGATTCAAACCTAGGATCAAATGTTGAGCATGTAAATATGTCTTATGGCAAATGTAGAGGAAGAGGTACTCTCAAATCCCAACTTTTCTTTTTATATCGCTTTAGAATCATCATGTTCTTTGTCTGATGAAGATTATGCGAATGATCTTTTTTACGAGGATAAAAAAAATTGAGAGCTCTAAATCCTTTGATTTCGTCTTCCAAACATGCATTTAACAAGTGTTAGATGTAAGCACAAGAGGCAGCTTCCTAAAGCTAATATGAAAGGACCTAAGAAAATTTGGGAAGCTGGTTCATGGATAGTGGATGCTTGCAACACATGGAAGACACATAATATACATTCCTCAAACTAAGAAAACATTATATAGATAAGGTTGTCGTTAGAGAAATAGAAAAAGATAAGATTTTAGGAGTTAGATCTGACAAGATTTTTCCCCTTGTATCTATTAAAAATCTTGTATACTTTGTAGGACTCAGGTATAATTTAATGAGCATGAGTCAATTATGTGACAATGGTTATATGGTATTGTTTAACAAAGATCATTGTATAGTCTTATTATCTGATGGGCATATCATCTTTATTTTCAAGCGATAGAACAATATACATTGTAGGATTGAGCCCTTACCACAAGGTCAAATGCAACTTTTTCTACTTTAAAGCATAACAACCTAAACACCATGATTCGATTGTGACATGGACCACCTGGCCTATGTCATGGGATAATTGATCCATCTTGCAACAATGTTTCATCGGCAATTGTCTCACTAGGAATCAAACTCTTCGATTGTAACTTAGTTCACCTAGCCCACGCCATAAAATAGTTATGCAACCTACAACAATCTTTCTCTGAACAATTTCCCAGTTGGGAATCAAACTTGTGACCTTGGCTCCGATATCAATAGTGTACTTTAAATTCTAAATTAGTTTTTAATTAAATTAGTGATTAATTTATAATCTAAAGTAATTAGTAGCTAAAACCTTGGTAGCTAATGTTAGATATCAATTTAGAAATTACTTTATAAACTTTTAGAAACTAATTTGGATACCACTAACTTTTTAGTTTATAAAATAGTATTTATCTTAGTCAATATAATGACTAAATATTTTTTGTCTCTAAACTAGTTGTCATTTAATGATTTTCTTAGTATCAACTTTAATGTATTTAAATTATATTTATTTAAATTTAATTTTTTTCTGTAAATAGATATCATTTAATAATTTTCTCTCTCAATAGGTTATACATATAAGCATCTTAGAGTTCATATAATAAAAAGTAAAATAATTTTTTTAAATAAAGTATTAAATCCTAAAGTACTAAAACTATAAAACGTTTGAGAGATATAAAATGCTATAAAATAAATAGTGAATATAAAGATAAAATAAAGAGATAACAATAAAGATAAAATATAAAAAATAAGAATAAGAATAAAATAAGAAATAAAAGATAAAAATAAGAAATAAAACAATAAAATAAAGAGATAGTACGCAAAACAGAATAAAGAGATCAAATTGTAAGTTGAAGTAAGCGTGGTAAGACTTCAATTTTTTAAAATATAAATTTTAAATGGATGAACTCTCTTTTAAGTTTAAAAAAGAGTCTTATTCATAAAATATAAAAATATAAAAATATAAATTGAATTATGATGATTGTTAGAAGGCTTGACTAAAAATAATTAAAGTTTTGCTTTGAATCTATTTTTTCTTATGTATGTAAATGTGTAAGAGTATCTTATCAAAATTTTGCTACAAAATATTTTAATGAAGAAGACTAATTTTTTAGCTATCCTATTAAAATCTCTTCTTTATATTATTTTTTTATTAACAAATTTTAAATATAAGACTTTACTTAAAACTAAATCCAAGGTCACTCTTAATACTAACTCCTTTATATGATTAAAATAAAATATTCATTTGTTTAGTACATTAAATTCAATTATTTTAAAATAAAATACACTACAAGAAAAACGCGAATTACATACGGACAATATAAAATTAGCAGTGGATGGGATTTGAAGCCAGGTTCCTTCAGCAATCTTTCAGCAACCAAGTAAAATTTAACCACTACACTAAGCAAAATTCTTTAGTTTTATTATGATTTTTATTATACTTATTATTATTAATAATACTAACAATATTAATAATATTAATAATACTAACAATATTAATAATACTAACAATACTAACAATATTAATAATACTAACAATACTAACAATATTAATAATACTAACAATACTAACAATATTAATAATACTAACAATACTAACAATATTAATAATACTAACAATACTAACAATATTAATAATACTAATAATATTAATAATACTAACAATATTAATAATACTAAAAATATTAATAATACTAGTAATACTAATAATAATAATAATACTAACAATATTAATGATACTAACAATATTAACATATGAATCACATTTAATTTATCTATAATCTACTTGAATCTAAACATAATTTATTATATTATCTATTAGTATGAATCAAATTTAATATATGTCATACTCATAGTCATCATATTACCTATTACATTAAAATCAACTATCATATTAATTATTATTTTACGATCATATTGACTTAATTAAGTTCATTATAGGTAGTTGGTTTTACTTGTGTGTTATATATAGTAAAGAATATTGTCAACAAACAATATTATCTTTTAACATAAAATGATGACTTTTACATTAACTATTAATTAAATCTCTAATACAGATTACTAGTTAGCATATCATTATAGTTTAAACTATATTAATTATTCCATAAATCTATGTAAAAAGTTGTTACTAAATAACCCTTTCTACTAATATATAAATCATAATGACAAAGTGATTAAATAATTTATAATTTAAAATATTTTAAAAATTATACATTATATCAATTTTAATCTATGTAAGTAAATATTTGAAAATAAGATTTTTTTTTTTATCGACAAAGAATAAAAAAAATTAAACAAAACATTTTAAGGATATTTCAATCCTTATACAAGAATCTCAAATCAGAAAAGAAGTGTAAGATACAAGCACCTATATAGCCATCTAACAAAAACTTCACAACTACCTATAATAACCTATATTTGAAAATAAGATATCAAATAATTTTATATTAATATATATATATATATATAATATGAAAGTAAATTTAAATTTAACCATGAGTTTTAAAAAATTAATGATTAAATAAAGAAATATATTAATCAATATATATATATATATATGTATTTATAGTATTAAAGTTATATTAATATTATATAATTTCTTCCTTTTTCTCTCTATCTATCTATATCCGGATAAAAGTAATATTACTCAAGTCAAATAAAACTACTATACACACACAATAAATATCTAAATGTATATTTATATCAAAATTAATATTAATAATATGAATATAATATTGATAATATGAATATAATATTGATAATATGAATATAATATTAATAATATGAATATTAATACTAATAATAATAATAATATTAATAAATATTAATAATAATATGAATATTAATACTAATAATAATAATATTAATAATAATATTAATAATAATGTTAATAATAATATTAATAATAATATTAATAAATATTAATAATATGAATATAATGTTAATAATAATATTAATTATAACATTAATAAATATTAATAATATGAATATAATGTTAATAATAATATTAATTATAACATTAATAAATATTAATAATATGAATAATATTAATAATAATAATAATATAAATATAATTTATTTTATTATTATTATTATTAATAATTATATTAATATGTATAAATTATATTAATATGTATAAATTATATTATATGTATAAATTATATTATATGTATAAATTATATTATATGTATAAATTATATTATATGTATAAATTATATTAATATGTATAAATTACATTAATATGTATAAGTATAATAAAAATGATAATATGACCAAAGAACTTGTCTGGTCTAGTGGTCAATGCTTCCCTGGGTCACTGGAAAGACTTGGGTTCGAATTTTGTCTGCTGCAGATTGCTTGTAACATTATTTGGGGCTCGGGGAACCAGTGCAAAATGCCTCTAGGATTAATAAAAAATATAGATAGTGATAAATAATAATTTGTAATAATGAGAGATGTTGACATACGGATTTTGACTGTATGTAATTCCAATTTTTCTTGTAGTGATAAAGGTCACAGTGCAATAATGGGTGAATGGGGTATGATTTTCTTTTACAAAAAAATGAAATATTTTTTTTATTTACGCAGGCTAGCGGGCCAACCCAACCCGCCCCGCCCTGTTGTTGGCCCGTACGAGTTGGGGGTTATGCGGGGCAGGCCAAAGCGAGTTAGCGGGCTAGATTAGGGAGCCCGCCCCACACTTTTTGGTAGTGGGTTGCGGATCGGCCCGCATGGCCCGCCCCGCATTGCCACCCCTATTTGAAAGAGTGAAACCTCAAGGAGGAAGCTAGACAAAAAGTTTAGTGGATTGGTCAAAGTGAAGTTTTGGTAAGTGGTTCAATCCATTATGAATAATATGTTTTTTTCTTCTTTTTTTGGGTATTTGATAAAATGAGAGATGTTGTTGGCATAGTTGGTGGATTACTTGGATCTTTATTGGATTTTGTGAAAGTGCCAAGGGAAACTTAAGCTTGTAGGCTCACTAGGTTAGAGAAGTTAATGTTTACCTCCATTTAATGAGTTGTTGAGATGTGTGAAGTGTGTGACGATTGAATAGTTATATATATATATATGGAAGATCTTACATATTTATCTTTAAATACATTTTAGAATAATTTTGATTATGTATGATTCTAGTAAGTCATTTGGTGTTTACTATTATAATATTGGAGGATTTGGATGATATTTGAGTATTATTTCTTGATATTTTCCTTATTTTTCTTCTCGATATGTTGGATGATAAGTAGTATCTCACCTCTCAAGCAACACTCATATAGTATGTAATGATGACATTCACTATTCATCATTGTTCAATCGATAATTAGGACACTTAAGTGAAAAATTGTAACTTAAGCAAGAGAGAATCTAAGACATATTTTTCTCCTTAAAAGAATATTTCTCAAATGGTATGTTCGACATTCAAGCAATATAGGTAGCAATGTGAACGAGTTTTGAAATCTTGGGAGATTGTGCAAATATTTTAGGATGCTCAAGTGGTGACACAATAGCTAACATTAGCGAGACAATATGTGAAGATGCAGAACTTGTTGGAAGACATCCAACATTGGTGTCGCTAAAGCGATAGACACATAAGTGTGGTGATTGCAGCTTAAGTGAGGAAGCAAAAAATTCAATTAAAATCTTTTAAAGTATCTTGCTCAATTGTTGAAATATTACTCAAGAGAAGAAACATATTCCTAGTTGAGGGAAAGAGAGAGATTCGCTCAAGTGACAATAGACTATGATGTTGATTTGTAATTAATTATATATATATATTATTAATGTATGATATGCATGATGATATGTATATGATGAGCATGATAAAAGTGAAATCATTCTTGTAGTATATATGACAAGGATATGTAACATGTATGAGCGACCCCTTATGAGTGTGTGATCTTCCATAGATGTGTGACACAAACACATAATGCAATATATTTATAATATGTGACTCTTTATGGATGTACAACTCTTGTAGGTGGGTATGACCTTTTATGAGTGTGTGTGTGTGTTGTTTTACAAAGTATTTAAGATGTTATCAAGCCTTGAATATTTAGAAAATTTAATTATTAATTAAATTAATATTTAAAGTTAATTTATGCATGTATAAATTTATGAAGAATTTTTTATTTTATTTTAATTTTTTAATGTTCTCTCTTAATAGTTTTTTTTGAAAAACATTGTCGAATTTTGATATGTAAAGAAAAATCATAATAGTGTTTCTACGAATTGATCTTTTGATTATTAAGATTTATTACACTTTTCTTTTTTTTATAAAATTTTAAAATTATTTTAGTATTTTAAATTTTTTAATAGAAGTTAATTGAATTTAACTTTTAGCCCCAAACTTTAAACGTTATATATCTTATTCTTATTAAGTGCACACTTTTATCGTCTTAATAATTTGTACTCAATGGCTCTTAACAATAATAATATTTTCTATAGTTGCAATATATTCTTATTGAGTAAGAAATACAAAATCATACCAACAATACAAGGCTACCAAAACTCCAAGATGTTTGGATTTTAAGATGAATTAGAGGGAATAGATTTGAAATGAAAGTGTAAAATAAGATTATTTGGATTAAGAAAAAAAATATGAGAAATAAAGAGAAAATTTATGAAAGTTAGTAATGATGTGATAGGTGTGATTGATAAAATAATTTTGTTTAAATAAATTAAAATAAAATTAAGAATTAATCTAATGATTAAAATTAAATATGATTAAATTATTTTATGTATAAACAAATTAAAATTTATGTACAAATATTTTACAAAACATGTATTTTGCATAAATAAAATTTCTAAATTATTAAATTTTTTAATAAATATAAAATAAAAAATTCTTAAATTATTCAAAATTCTAAATAAATACAAATCCGAATTATTTAATATTAATATTTAAATAAAATATAAATAAATAAAATTATTAAATTATTTAAAATCCTAAATAAATATAAATTTAAACAATTTAATGTCGTATTTAAAAGGATTGACATAAATAAATTTCTGAAGTATTCAAAATCGTAAATAAATATAAATAATAAATTATTTAATTTCATTTTTAAATAAAAATATTCAATAAATAAAATTACTAAATTATTCAAAATCATAAATAAATATAAAATTTTAATTATTTAATTTCCTGTTTAAATAAAAATTCTACATTATTAAAAATCTTAAATAAATACAAATCTAAATTATTTAATATCATATATAAATAAAAATATGAAATTAGTTTTTTTAAAGTAATGAAAATCTTAAATAAATACAAATACTAAATTATTTAAAGTCATATTCAAATAAAAATTTAAAATAAATAAATTTTTTAAATTATTCAAAATCATTATTAAATATACAAATCTAAAGTTATTTAATCTCCTATTTAAATAAAAATCTGTAATAAATAAAATTCTTAAGTTATTCAAAATCCTAATTAAATACAAATAAAAAATTATTCAATATCCTATATAAATAAAAATCTGAAATAAAAAAATCTGAAATTATTCAAACTCTTAATTAAATATAAATATAAATTATTTAATGTCTGATTTAAAAAGAGTTAACTTAAAAGAATTCTTAAATTATTCAAAATCATAAATAAATACAAATCCAAATAATTTAATGTCCTATATAAATAAAAATTCAGAATAAGTAAATTCTTAAATTATTCAGAATTTTAAATAAATACAAATTAAAATTATTTAATGTCCTATTTAAATAAAAATTTGAAATAGAAAAATTCTTAAATTATTCAAAATATTAAATGAACACAAATCTAACTTCTTTAATGTTTGATTTGAAAAAGTTGAAATAAAAAAATTCTTAAATTATTCAAAATTATAAATAAATTTAAATACAATTTTTTAATGTTCTATTTAAATAAAAATTTAAACTAAAAAGATTCTTAAATTATTTAAAATTCTAAATAAATACAAATCGAAATTATTAATATACTATTTAAATAAAAATCTGAAGTAAAAATATTCTTAAATTATTAAAAGTCATAAATAAATGCAAATCTAAAGTTTTTTAATGTCCTATTTAAATAAAAATCTAAAATAAATAAAATTCCTAAATTATTTAAAATCCTGAATAAATACAAATTGAAATTATTTAATGTACTATTTAAATAAAAATCTGATATAAAAATATTTTTAAATTATTCAAAATGTTAAATAAATACAAAACTAAATTATTTAATGTATGAGTTAAAAAAATTGAAATAAAAAAAATTATTTAAAATCATAAATAAATACAAATCTAAATTTTTTAATGTCCTATTTAAAAAAGGGTGAATTAAAAAAATTCATAAATTATTCAAATTTTAAATAAATTATTTTTCAGCTAATAAATATATCTTTCCTTAAAAATTATTTGTCAATAAAAATATTATTTTAATTAGTTAACAAGTTTGTTACTATTAAATATAATTATTTATAGATTTATTAAATATAATTATTTATAGATTAAAGTATTACTAGTTGTAACAATATGTATTTATAGGATTCATAATATTTTTTATACAATACTTCAATTTATTAACATTGATATATAAAATATTATGGAAAATATATTTCGCAGTTTACTATTTATACAAAATCAGATTGGATTAGACAGATATGCTTCATATAATTCGCTACTGCATATGTTATGCCTATCTATCAACAATTACACCAAACTATTGTCTTATTTTTACCACGTATATTATACATTGATATACTTTCTATATACATCTATGGAAAATACAATAATTGTTTCCCCTCAAATTGGTGAATAAATATCATGGACTCCCAACTTGTTTTGTAAAGTCACAAACTGATATTTTCCGAGATGCTTAGTAAATATATCTGCTAACTGACAATGTGAAGAGACATGTGATGGACTTATCATCCTAGCTTGCAACTTTTTCCATACAATGGGACAGTCTATATCGATATGCTTCGTACCCTTATGAAATACATGATTTGCTTCAATACGAAGTGTCACTTGGTTATCACAATACAAAGGTGTAGCCATGCTAATTGGAACCTTGAGGTCTTGTAGGATATAACATAACCATGTTAACTCCAGACAAGCATTTTCCATGGCCCAATATTCTACTTCAGCATATGACCTTAACACGTTGGTTTGTTTCTTAGACATTCAAGATATAAATAAATTTCCCAAGAAAATGCAATAATAGTCGTTGACTGATCTTCGAGTAATACAACATCCTCCCCAATCTGAATCGCAATAGGCTTTCATATTAAGATCATTATCAGAGGGAAGTAATAATCCTTGCCCAGGTGTCCCCTTGATATACTTTAGAACCCGTAATGTTGCATCCTAGTGTGTTTTGCGAGACTCTTGCATAAACTGGCTTAAAGTTCTAACTAAGTAGACAATATTTGGCTTTTTTATGGTGAGGTAAATGAGTCTTTCAACTAACTTGTGATATTTAATTGGGTCATGTAATAAATCACCATCAATAAGAGTGAGTTTTAAATTTTGCTCCATGGGGAACTTCTCTGGTTTTGTCCCAGTTAGACCTATATCGTCCAAAATGTCCAACGTATATTTTCTTTGAGACATTAAAGTTCCATGTTTAGACCAAGAAATGTCAATTCCCAGAAAATATTTTAAGGTGCCAAGATCCTTTATTCGAAAATGTTGGAACAAAAATTCCTTGAGATACTTGATTTCGACATCATCATTTTCTGTTAAAAGTATATCATCGACATAGAGCAAGAGAGCGGTGAAATATGATCAAACAATCTTGGTAAATAAAGAACAGTTTACTTTTGATTGAATATATCTTGCCTTTTGAATAACCTTAAAGAAAGTAGCAAACCATTTTCGGGATGCTTATTTTAATCCGTACAAGGACTTATGAAGTCGACAAACTAGATTTCTCCCCTATCGACGAAATTTGGGAGGAAGCTCCACGTCAACAGTTTCATGAAGGTCACCATCCAAAAATGAATTTTGTACGTCAAGTTTTTAGGTGAACCAGTTTCTAGTAGCTCTAACAGTCAAAAGACAACGTAATGTCGTAAGTTTAGCAGTAGGAGAAAAAGCCACAATATAGTAAATCCCTTCCACTTACGTGCAACCTTTGGAAACTAAGAGCGCCTTATCGAATATGTGTCTTAATTTATGAACCCATCGACATCGTATGGGTTTGTGGCCAACTGATAATAAAACAATGCTCTAGGTGTTGTTTTCTATCAATGCTGATAATTCAGCTTCCATGACTTCCTTCCAATGGGGAGAAAGAATGGCCTGATCATATGATGAATGCTCTCTATGTGTAGAAATGTTAGCTAAAAACGTGCAATGAGTATAAGATAAGTTAGAATAAGAAATAAAATGAGATAGGGAGTATCATGTACCTGGGAGAGAACCTTGGCTAAGAGTGGACTGATTGGTAAGAGGTAGCAATAAGTAATCTTTATGTCATGCAGATGCTTGAGACGTGTAGAATGTCGAAGTGGTTGTGTAGAAATCCCAGGGGATGAATTAGGCGCAGGAGATTCAGTGGTCATAGGTTCAGGAATAGACTCAATGGGTATGGGTTTAGGCACACTGGGCGAAGTTGGTGAAGTTGATTGTGAGTTCGGTAGTGTGATAAAAATGTAGAATTTTGATGGTATAAGTCAAAGACTATAAATTTTGTAGGACATAAGAGTGTGAGAGTGATGTTATTTCATGAAAAGGAAAAATGGTTTCGTGAAAAACCACATCCCTACTGTAAAAAATGGTGTTTGTCTTCAAGATCATATAATTTGTAGCCTTTATGATTAGGTGGATATCCAATAAAGACGCATCGTCGAGCACGAGGATCAAATTTGTGTTTGGGATGATTCACCATTGCATAACATAAGCTTTCGAAAATACATGAATGTGTAACAGACGGAACTTGGTTCTATAATAGTTGAAAGGGTGTTTTATAAGGGTAACAGACTGAATGGGGGAAGGTAAGCGGTTAATGAGATAAACCGCAGTTAAAACACAATTTCCTAAAAAATGAATAGGTAAATTAGATTGATAAAGAAGTGATCACGCAACTGTAAGGATATGACGTTGTTCGCGCTCAACAATCCCATTTTGGTGGCGGGTATAAATACATGTACGTTGGCATTCAATGTCGTGATCAAGAAAAAATAGATGCATGGAAAGAAATTTTGTACCATTATCTGTTTGGACGGCTTTAACACAAATGTGGAATTGTGTATATGCAAATGTGATGAAAGATTCTAGTAGACACTAAGTATCAGATTTGTGTTGCATGAAAAAAAAACCCTAAGTGCATCTAGTGAAATCACCAACAATGGTTAAAAAAATCGTGCATTTGAATAAGTAGGTGATTTATGAGGATTTCAAATATCGCAATGTAACAAATAAAATAGACCCTATGTATTTATTACACTGAAAGTAAAAGGTAGTCTTGCTTGTTTAGCAATGGGAAAAATATTGCATTTATTATGAGTAGACGTATTATTGAAAGAAAATAACAAAGATCCCAATTTTAAACGGGATGAAGACGGATGGCCAAATCTCATATGCTAGAGACCTGTGTTGCTAGAAACATGAAAAAAGTAGAAAAACATTTTGGAAGGTTTCATATAATAAAAACCACCTCGTTGTTCACCCGAACTCGTAGCCAGATCATGCAGGATACAACCATTGGGAAGTAAGACAACACAACAATTTAGAGTTTTAATGAGTTTACTTCCTGAAATAAAATTTAAATGAAAAGAAGGGACACATAAAACATGCTCTAATTTGATATCTCTATTAAATTGGATGGACCATTTAGATGTGATTAGGGTTGTTGAGCATGTAGGAAGGTTTACCAAAGAAACTGGTGATGAAGTTGAATTAATAAAGAATTTTGGATTTGAAACAATATGATCAATTGCCCCATTGTCCAAAATCCATGGTTTTGTGAAAACATAAAACTGAAGTATTAAAGTTCATGAGAAAACATTTGCGTAAACATCATGATTACCCAAATTAATCATTGAAACCGCTTTGGTAATTTCTTGGAGTTGTTCTGCTGAAAATCCAGAAAATTAGCAGTGAAAGATTTATCTTCTGGAATTGAGTACATCATATTGGTGGCTGGAAGCTGACAATTTGTAGAATGTTTAAAGTCGTGTTGTTGTTGTGCACGATCAGATTGACCATTCTTAATCTTGCACCTATCTTCTATGTGTCCTCTCTTATCACAAAAAATACAATGAAATTGTAAATTCCTACATTTATCAATCGAGTGCCCAATCCTCAAACAATGTTCTCAATACTTGCCTTTATATAATTTTTTTGATTTGTATGTCCCTGTCCATGAAATGGTGTTGTGATAGTAAAGCTTTACGTTGGCTCCGATGACAATTGTTGTTGTGTCTCTTCTCTTATAATTAATGAATATGTTGTCAAATGTTACACAAGGGAGACATCATCAAAATATAAGATCAGACATCTTTATAGGTGTCATTGAGACCCATAAGAAATTACATTAAATGTTTTTGTTCCTTCTCGTCATTGTGTGCTTTCATTTGATTACAAGGCGAGAGGATAGGCGATATGTGTCTAACTCGTCCCAAAGACTCTTGATTTTTATGTAATATGACGAAAAAGACATTGTACCTCGAGTAATTGTGGCAATGACTTTATGTATCTGAAAAATTACAGGCACGTTCTTTTGTGAGAACTAATCTTTCAAATCTTCCTAAACATGGTGTGCCGATTTCGTGTGTACAATGCCTTTGGCCAAATCTGCTTCAAGAGAATGTGTTAACCATGAAAAAAGCATGCTATTGCATTGATTCCATATAGCGTATTTTGTCGGTTGCTTGGTCTCTGAAGGTGCACTGATTGTGCCATCAATGAACCCGATTTTATTATTGGCTATGAGGGCATGAGTCATTGATTTACTCCACGTTGCATAGTTTGAGCCATTCAATTTTTCTGGGACAAGTAGGTTTTCGAGTTGATCTAAATGGTGTATATAGTATGAATTTGATGTATCCGTAACTATGTCTTTAGAGTTTTCGGTAGACATGGTTGTCGAGGAAAAAAAAAGGCAAAAGAATATTTGTAGTCACCAGAAACAGTGCTCTAATACCATATCAAATATCATGGAAATGATATTTGTGTATATTCATTCAATACATGCCTACTGTTTATATACAATCAGAATGGAAAGATATGCTCTATATAATTTGCTACTCCATATGTTATGCCTATTTATCAACAATTACACCAAACTATTGTCTTATTTTACCACGTATATTATACATTTATACACTTTCTATGTACATCTATATGAAAAATATAATAATTCCAATAAAAATGCATGAATAATTAAGTAAAAAAATGTTGATAAATGATTATGAGACACTTGGAATCGATTTTCAGTGAAAAAACATAGACAATTGATTATTGTTGATGTACCGTCCCGTACCCGGGCGTTGACAAAGTCAAAGTCAAAGTCAGCGTCGAGGTCAAAGTCAACATAAGGCATCGCCTAGGTGAGGCGACGCCAAGTGCAAGCATCGCCAAGACGGGGCGTCGCCTAGAGCAGGCGTCGCCCAGTTAGGGCGTCGCCAAGGTAAAATGTCACAAAAGCAAGGCAATCACAGTGTTGCTCCCCGATACCCATGGGTAGGAAAGACCATGGAGGGAGTGACGCCGTGGGAAGGCCTCAAACCCCGATAACCCGGGGTAGCAATAAAGAGAAGAGAAAGGTGGCTTCAAGGCCATAGTAATAGCGCCAGTGGAGAGCAATCTGACTCGTGAAGTGCCCATGCCGCCCCAGAGACGCCCTTGGGATAGTTACGACTCATGAGAAGGGTCACGCCCAGGGGCAGCCAGGTGCAGGGCACGAGAGGAAGGTAGATACGCTCTCAAAGTGAGTGACTAGATGTTTGGAGGCATGAGTTGACACCCAAAAAGTCACCCCTTGCGCAGATGCACTCCCAGGTAGGAGGACTCACACGAGGAAATACCCCCAGGTGGGGTCATGGTGTTGTGAGGCCCTCCACGTGTAATAGGAGCCAAGTCAGAATAGAAACGTCAATTTGTCAGGTACAAGGTAATTAAAGCTATTTAATAAAGTTTACGTTTCGAGCGTTTAAGGTACTATAAATGCTCCCAAGCAGTTTAAACGTCTTAAAGGCGCTGAACGTTTTATAATTAAATGCGCTTTAAGACGCTTTAAATGCTAGAGTAGTTTAAATAGCGCCTTGAATGTTGGAAACGGGGTTGGAATTTTTGGCAGACTTTCCTAGAACACACTCTAGTTGCTTGCTCGAGTCTTGAGGCTACGCACAAGGGACTAGGGAGAGAGGTTGTTTGCCAGGAGGAGAAAATAGACACTAGACACAGTTTCTTTTAACCACCTTTAGAGTGCCAGTCACGGTGCTCCGATACGGAGGTGTAGAGTTTTGGTGTTTCTTGCTAGCTGACTTGAGCGTCGGAGTGCAAACGGCCGCTAGGGCGCCCTTTTGTCCTTCTTTGCAGGAATCCACAAGTAACCAGTGGGAATGAGTCCCTAGCTGACGGGTGAGGTTGCGCACGAAGACGTCCCAGGTCAACCGGCCGGAACAGTTGACAACAAAAAGATTAAAACATCGATTATAGAGAGAAAAAATGAGCAACATCAATTATGGGCAATGAATTATCGATTGTGTGAGACAAAAATTGGCCAACATCGAGTCTTGATAATGGACATCAATGTTCACTCAAAAAAACCTTGGACAATCAATGATTTGAGTCATGAATGACAATGAAACATCGATTATCAATTGAAAATCAAAGGACAATCGATGTTCATGTTTAGAACATCAAATTTCTTTCTTTCAAACGTTTTTTACACTATTCTTACCTTAATGATCCAACACAACTGAGAAATACTTCACAAAATCACAAATGCATCAAAGATAATTACTAAAACAATAATATTACGGAGAATAAACATGTTTCAACCTGACTTTTTCATATTTTTGTACACTTTAACAAGAAAAAATAAACCTACATACTCATTATTTATACTAGACAAAAAAAAAATGCAAAACATTATCGCCTTTCCATCTACATGAACAATAAAACTGCAAAAACAAACACTACGTAGAACAATTTAATTTCACTAAATCAATAATTAATTTATTTATGTGCTATTATCGTGATAATCATGTGATATCGTGACAATAATTAAAATGTTACTAAAATAACATATTTTAGTTATTCGAAGTTTTAAAAATCATATTCCTGGATTCACATTTCTCATGAATCAACTACGAAATGCCCCCTATAATTTTGATTTTTATATGGATACAAATTACTAAAAAATCACTGAAAAAAATATATTTTTTAAATTACTTTCGGCCTGAATGATTCTGAACTTATTTTGCATCACGCTCTGTATCTTCTTTATTTCAAGTTCTTATGCTTAGAAAATAAAGTAAAAGAAAAAAGAAACACAATCTTTTCTTTTGGTTCTCCAAAAGTGAATTGAATTGGAATAGTTGATATTGTACCAAAAGTTTTGGATTCGTCCATGTACACCATTTTTTTTTCTTTGAGTAGTTTCAAAACTGTTATGGGAATATATATTGGTATGGTACAGATTACACAGAATGAGAATATTTGTATCATAATTTTGACCAAGATTGACATATGGATGATATTAAAAGAATAATTCATTTCTTTCATATATATAGATAGATATAGATATAGATATTATAATATTATGAATTAACCTGAATGAGAATTTCCACACACCAAAAAGTAATTGATATTATTGTTTATTGGTGATAGTTGAGAGTTACGAACATTGGCAATTTTGATACGTGCCAAAACAGCACTTGCAGATGAGTTGATTGATTAGGTCACTTCATTTCCAAAAATATTCTTGGAATTTTAGGCAAGAAAACTCCATTCCTAGTTCGTGGATGCAAAAGTGCTTGGTTACCCAAAAGAAAGATAAAAGACAAAAGAACGTAGCAAGTTTTGAGTTAAGTAAGAGAGCAAAAAACTCTAGTCAAGACCATATTTCTTGTCATTAAAGTCACTGCTCTTGTGCATTATCATCACAAGAATTTGAGAGCATCATCATTATGAAAAGTGCACAAGTGATTATTAATATTGTGACTAATTTTAAAAACTACTGTATGCATACAACACACAATTTTACGTAATACTCAATCATTAATATTTTCATCAACGCTTATCAACATTACAAATGACGATTTATAGAATATGAGCGGTCTCAAAGCGTATCAGACTTGATATGTTCAAGATATTTTATTAGTTTGTTTTTTTTTTAATTCTTGACTCAAAACTAGAGAGGGTTGTAAGTCGTTTCACAGCGTCTTAAAAGTGTTTTGAAAGATGAAATTAATAGGAATATCTTAGCGTGACATAATATTTAGACGTTACTTCATGCTGATTCCAATTTACGTTTGACCACAAATCTTTAATTATCTTTCTCTTTAGTTTGCCAAAAACTTTCTCTTTCACCATCCGTGTAAAGTAAAGGGAATTGACCAGAACGCATTGCTTACATGTGTAGTCAAGAGATTAACTTGGGTTTTTGAGTTCAAGTAGAACTGCTTCTACATAAATTTCATTCTTTCTTCTCCAAAATCAACTAAATATATACGCAATTTACGACCAATTTTGAGAGACCATGACCACTTTTGGAAGAAATTGGAATCGTCCCTTTAGAAATTTCAATGAATTGTACCTAACTTTAACTTGAATATATACAATGAAAAGGGAAGAAAAAATTGTGTCTCAAAGCAACAATGTCTTTTTTTTATTTTATTTTATGCTTTGAAATTAAAAAAATAATTTATTGAAATGTGTAAGGTAGAAGTATGATAATATATGAGTAGTGAGAAGTGTGATGATTGATGGATGTGGGTGGTGGCTAATGTCCTACTTTATAAGTGGTTCCATCTAAGCACCAAAATTTTGCACTTTATAGTTTATTTTGTAATTGGGTTTAGTTGTTAACCAGTGAGATTTATTTGAAGTGAAATTTCAGCATTTGGCCTCTAAAGTCTAAATCATAATAGTGGCATCCAAGTACTAATTGACCAAACCTCCATGAAATACAACGAAATTAAAAAAAAAATACAACAAATGCATGAAACGGATCATATGTCATTTATTACAAATTTAATGAGTGTGACTGAAAGTTTTCCATAAAGAACCAAAAGGCCTGCCTCAGCTAGATACCTTGAGTCACGCCCAACTAAGCCAAATTAATCTGTCAGCCATGACTAAAATAAGGGATCTGCTTGCTTTTTCTCTTTTCTTAAATCACCTTTGCAGATTTCCCCAAAATGGCAATCCAAATTTAATGAACACCAGATTCATTCACTCCATCACCACCTCTTCTGCCATCAAGTTTTTTTTCTTATTCCCCCTCTAATATCCTCATAATATCTCTTCACTTGTCAAGAAGATTTATGTGAAAAGCTGAAAACAGCCTCAAGCAGCAAGAGAGAAAAGTTGTGCAATATGGAACATCTTAATTGTCTTCTTCATCAGTAAAATTAAAAAAAATGAAAGAAACATATTCCTCTTCCTGAACTGTACAATGCTGGTGGTCAGAAGTGGAACTTACTTTTCTACCATTATAATATGCTGGTTCATCAACTTACTGTGAGAATGACTAGGTTTATTTAATATTCACAAGCAATGAATGGTATAACAGTTACTCAGAAGTTTTTGCTTGGAAGCTGAAACAGAGCCCACTAAAACACGCATGCTTCCAACTCTTCTGCATAACTCCATCACACATGAAAAGAAAAAAGAAACTAAAACACCCAACTAAAGTATGCAATCCCAGGAATGAGAAATCCTACTAGTAAACTATTATTATTATTATAATATTAAAAAAAGCACAAAAGTTTAAGCTAAATAGAATAAGCATAAAAAGTTCAGTTCTTCCATTGATAGATGCTCTAACTCTAACTTGAAAAGTCATATCTTACAGAAACAAAGTGTAAAACATAATAAAGTTGCTAAGAACCGAATTTGAGAAGAATTATGATATTATTAGATGAATATGAAGTATGGAGTAACTAACGAAGTGAAATAGTAAGTTAAAACCCAAATGGCTAAACAAATTTAAAATTGCAGTTTGATAAAGGAACCAAAATTTTGTACCTTCGGATCAGGGCCTAACTAGTCAAAGGAAAACAAAGAAGTTCGAACTAAGAAATACCTTCTTCACTGTTTGACAAACTCTGCATCCGAAAGAGCGGAGTGGTCGAACTGGCTAATGTCTTCATCATCATCCATTGGAGCAGGGAGATTAAGATCTATCAAACTGTCTCCAACTCTAGCAGAAGCTCCAACCGAAACAGTTGCAGAAGTTCTGACATTTGCAGAAGTTCTGACAGTGGCGGTGGTTGTAGTTGCAGAGGAACCTATAACATGTGTTCTCTTGTGTCCACCGAGGGCTTGACCCGAACCAAAGACTCTAAAGCAAACGGGGCATTCGTGGACTTTCTTCTCCGCCACAGCAACATGCTCCAATTCAGGTTCAGTCTTCTGAAACTCCGTTTCAGAGTTTAACTTCATTTTCTTGTGACTTGCTCTGTGCCCACCAAGAGCTTGGTAAGATCGAAACACCTTATCACACGTTTCACATTTGTACCTCCCTCGCACCTTGTTACTCCTCTTTACAGATTTCATCTCCTCGAATTCAAAACCATCTTTTTCTTCATCATCCTCTTCTTCATCTTCATCATCGTTGTCACCATCATCTTCAACCTCATCATCATACTGTTGTATGTTTTTATGATCATCATACTTCTTCCATCTGTCACGAGACAGCATCATTAGACAAAATGCCACGGCCTCCTCCGTGGTGGTATCGGAAGCAGAACTTGCAGATTCGTTCTTGTTATTATTTTCAAAGAGTTTCATTTTTTTCAGGGGTTCTCCGAGTTGCCAAGCTCTCTTGGATCGTTTCCGAGTTGGGTTCTTGGATGACTCGGTCTCGCTCTCTCTATCTTGGAGGATCACGGAGCCCGTTTCTGCTGCGAACGAGAATTCAGGATCTGCAAAACGGAAACTTTTTTTGGGGTTCTCTCTGAGACCGTAGAAGGAAGAAGAGGATTGAGAAGGGGATGAGTCGGCCTCAAAACTGAGTTGAACCGGGACGAACTCGGTCTCTTTCAGAGGAACAGGTAGGTTCATCATGTGAGACCTCATGTGACCTCCTAAAGCTCTTCCATTGGCGAAACTCCTTAAGCAAAGCTTGCACTTGTGCTTCTCCATAAAAATAAAAAATAAAAAACAGAGCACAAAACAGAACACCCTGAACACACTTGTGTTGTGTTCTTTAACCTCTCTCTGTGTTCTTCCGTATAAAAGGAGTAGGTGCAGATTACAAACTGTTGCTCCACCAAGGAAGAGTATGTAACATGGAGTGGGATAAATAAAAAATAGATATAATAATAAATAAATAAATTAATAATGATTTTTTTTTTACTTTTCTTTATTTGTCTCTTAGACTCTGCAATATTTTTATTTTTGTCATTTTTTTAATACGAGATTTTTTATGTTTTCTCCATTTATTTTGCTATCTTTACTTTATTTTTCCTTAAATGCCCTGGGATTTGGGATTGATATCTGAAAATTGAATTTTTTTTTTTTTTTGAAACGGTGACGGTAGAAAGAACTGATGGTTAATATCACTCGACTGTGATGTAAAATTCAACAGCACAACATAAGCATCAAACAATGTGTGACACGTAATTTGCAGTACCTACCTGTCTTTTCTATAGGCAACCACTGGGTAATGCCACGATTATTTGGGAAAACGACCTTAATAAACCCAATAAAAACACAATGCCTGTTATTTTCCATAATGAATCTGTTACCTTTTGGGGCATGGAGGTAAGTTTTACAAGGTTGTTTTTCTTTTAATCTATTTCTACTTCCATCACATATATTTATTAAAAGGGATTTGTTATTTGTTATTGTAACTGAAAAGGAACTGATATTTATATATTATTTATATTATTATAAGAAAATTATAATTAATTATAAAATAATTGAATGTAAACTTTAATTTAAAAAATATATTAAGTAATACTCACAGTTAAGAATGGATGGAGTATTATGTGGGATGAAGAGTAAATGACGTTTAGTTAGGGTTTGGTAGACCCAGTCCTTCATGCTACTCCTAGTGTTTCCCCACACACATATAATCTCTCAGTCACAACACACACAAACAAAAACCTTTGCTTTCTTCCAAAGGACGTGTTCCATCTTTTTCTTCACCCAATTGGGTCTTCTTTTAAAATGCACCTTAATTAGTCATCACTCATGAATATCATCAAGGTAATGAGAGGGTGCCGTATGCATTCTGTCTAACTTTTTCTCTCTTTCAAACTAAAATAACTAACCTTTTTCATTCAAATAAGAAACTTCAACTACAATAATCTATATTTACTCATGGGAAAGAAGCTGAATTTATTTTCATTAGGCAGAGTAAGAATAATTGTTGGAAACACTTCCATTTCGGGCCCAAGATTTCAATATACTATCAACTCATTCAACTTCTCTTAATCAATCTGAATTATACACATAAACCCTCAACAAATTTATGTCAAATCTAATACACTATTGTTTAATCATTTCTAATGGGATAATTTTATCTTACAATATTTACATTTATCTATCTATTCTTTTAATCAACACAATGAGATATTTTCCCTATCCATAATGTGAATAATACCATGAATGAATAGTGATTGAGAAAGAAATATCAATACATTATCTACCTAATACATGTATTACTATAGTATTGTTTCTCCTCACATACTTAATAGAATGCAACAATTATAATCAAGATTATAAAAACATTTTGATTATATAACCTTTATATAAAAGATTCAACTTTTGTGATGAATATGACATTACTTTTGATCATATTTTTTATTTATTTATACTAATATATAAAGATTTTTATTTTTACATATTTCATATTCTTATATGTTCCTACAAAAGGGGTTAGAAACTTTCTTCAAGGTGAATACGCTGATTTTCCGGATTGGGCTCTTCAGGTTGGACTCTCGGATTGGGCTCTTTAGGTTGGACCTAAGTTTGGCAAACTTCCTAAGCTGGGTTGGATTTATTGCACCTTTCGGATTCTCCTCTTAGTCTCCTCTCACGGTTGGGTGTGTGTACCTGCAAGGCGCTTCAATGTCAAAGTCAAAAATAGTTTTATGTAATCATCAGATAAAAATCACTCTACTTACCTCTTAGACTGATGTTTTATTTATAATGTTTTCTTATTGGGCTCATAACCTACTTGGGTCTTTCTTTTTGTACCCAATATCTTTTTAAACACACACCTATTAATTTGGGCCTTATCATGTTGGGCCTTGCTACAGTAACCATATTTATTAAGACCTAAATCCTAAACCCTAAACCCTATATTTTACATTTAACTTATATATATATATATATATATATATATGTTTTTCGGCTAGACCTTTCGGCTATACTTTTCGGTGTATCCTTTTGGTGAGACCTCTCGGCCTAACAGTACACTAGCCCCCAGCCCCCTAGGCATGAGGATTTTGTTTAAAAAAGACATAATGCCTAAAAATAAAGGACAAAGCATTTCAAATCATTTTGATTGTGTCAGACGAAAATCTTTTTTCAAATCATTTTGATTTTGTATTAAATGCCTCGTTTTATGTGTTTTTTCTCTATCACAACGATTGACTTGATGTGACAAATACATCTGACCGTTAGATGTGAAACGTTTTAATGGTTAAGATATCGTGACCTTTCAAGCGCTGGGTTTTATTGCTGTTATAAATATCTAATCTCATTTGCTCTTTTTTACGTTTTCTTGTATTCTTATTTCTGAGAGTTTCAGCAAATTGCATTAAAGGTATAATGTTTATTTCCAACTCTGTTTCCGTTTCTGATGAATTTATGGGTTTTTTTTTCGAGCGCGAGTGGCGAATCTAATGGAAGAGTGATACGAGTCGATCAAGATGCAGATTCAACCTCATCATCTGCTACTCTTTCATGTATGAAGGATTCCAACGAAGCGATGACGGATGTTGAAACCAAAAGAGCCGAGAAGACTATACCAAGGATAAACCATTGTCTCGGTTATAATTGGGTCAATCCTAAGGTCCTATAATTTTTTCTCTCGGTATCGTTCTTCTAAAGATCTTCGTGATTTTCTTTCAAATACTCACATTTATTCTCCTAATGTTGTTGAGGATATAATTTCTTTTCGGCGTGCTGGAGATATTGATAATGTTTGTCATGGTCGTGAAGATGATAGTTGTGAATTCTTTTATTTTTTTGAGTGTTTTTTTATTGATTTTCACATTCGATTTCCTTTAAGAGAATTTCAAATGGGTGTACTGAATTATCTAAATATTGCTCATACCCAACTTCATCCTAATGGTTGGGCTTCTATGCAAGCTTTTAGTATCTTGTGTAAACTATTGTCGCTTTTTCCCAGTCCAAAAGCTTTCTTGTATTACTATAGTTCTTGGCCTGGTAAACGACCAAGCTAGTTGTCTTTAATTAGTAAATCTAGAATTTGTTTTCTTAAACCTTTTACTTCCTCATATAAGAATTTCAAAGGAGGTTTCTTCAAAATTCTAATTGAGGAGGATGGAAAGAAATATTCTTTGATGGTGATACTCCAAATTTTCCTTTCTACTGAACAAGTCAACCCTTGAAGTTTAACTCTTGGTCATACCATTCGATGGATGCCAAAGATCGTCGTGTTATTGAAGTTCTTGGTCACTTATCCTACCAGATTCCTACTCGCACTCTATTACGGTTATACACCTAAAAAATGCCGAAAAAAGATTTCCTTGGTGTGTGTTTGTTTAAATTTTTTATACGTAACAATATATTTTTGACTTTGCTAAGTGTTTTATTGGTTTTCAGGTTTGATGGCTGCCACTAATCTGAAAGCTCGGTCTTACTTCTCCAAAATTGTGAACAAAGCAAGAGGTTTGACTCCTTGACCTGAACCAGAAATTCATCATGCAGTTGAAATGAAGATTATCGAACCAATATCTCGGGTTGAAGCTATTGAGCTCGTAAATGATGAACATGTTGTTGGTCCTTTAAAGAAGAATAATAAAAGAGATCGAAGTGCTAGGAGATCACATTCATCTTCTAGGCGTCATCGTCATATCCAAGGGAGTTCTTCACAATCACTTCCAAATTCAATCTTTGCTGCTACTACTCGGTTTTCAGAATTTATTCAAACTAACCTTGATGAGTTTTCATACAACATGCTTAAAGCTTATGATGCTCCATCTTTGGCTAATTATGTTATTGAACTTTCAATTCGTGCTTTATTAATCGGAAAAATGATGAAGGAAAAAAGCTCAAGTGGTGTTTCCTCTGCTGATTTTGAAAAGATGAAGATCGAACTTGCTTAATCAAATGGAAAGCTTAGATTTTTGACTGCTCAAATAAAAGAGTTGGATACTTTGAATGTGCAGCAAGAAACCAAGAGGGAATCTCTTAAGAATGAAATTGTTGATTTAACTGCTGAAAGATTGAGAATTCATGAGGAAAAATCAAAAGTTCAAGATGAGAATCAACATCTAAAGGAAAAGCTATCATAATTATCGACAACTAAAGAAATTGATAGCAACATTATTCGGCTTTTGCAAAAAGAAATAAGTCAATTGAAGTTGAATGTATCTGAAGCTGAAGGTTTTGTGATTGATCAGCATAAGCTGCGTTTCGAAAAAGCTCTTCAACAAGCTAAATATTTTTATAAGATTCCCTTAGATGAAGGAAACTTTGATGTAGGCAAGGACTTCTACAATGACGAATTGATTCCCATCAATTAAATTCCCGATGAAGATGCAACAAAGATTAATGCCATGAACTAAATGAGTATTAACTCAATTTTTTGTTATAGATCCCGATTAGTTATCGGGTTTCAGACCGTTTTGATAGTCGTTTCTATGACAATGTTACTTGTATTAGTTTGAAGTTATTTAATATCAAACCTTTTAACTTTACTTCTCTTGACTTCTTTTTGATTTATTTTCATTATAAGCCAAATGTTAACTTGTAAAAAATGACTCTTTAAAAAGCTTTTATTCAGACCTTTTGACTATACTTTTCAGTGTATCCTTTCGGTCAGACCTCTCGGCCTAGGAATCCTTTCGTCCAATTCTTTTGGTTTATTCTTGTTTAATAAGTAGAATGTTTCAATTGAATAATTTTTTTACCACACTTTTCGGCAAATCTGCTTGTTGAAAAATTGTGTAAATTCTTAAAGAATGACTTAACAAAATTTATCTTTAAAAAGCTTTTGTTCAAACCTCTCGGCTGAGCATCCTTTCAGTTAGTCCTCTCGGCATAATAGTATGCGATTCCTTTCGATTTAGACCTTTCGGTTAATTTTAATATGATCTTCAAGTTATTTCACATAGAATGAATTTGTTCAAGACCAGGATATTTAAATGGTTCTCTCATGAGGGTTCCACCTGATGTGAAATCATCCAAGACCGAGATACGTTTATTGTAATGCACTCGGGAGGGTTTCACCTGGAGTGAAATCATCCAAAGTCGAGATATTTAGGATAATACTCTCGGGAGGGTTTCACTTGGAGTGAAATCATCCAAGACCAATATATGTTTAAGATAATTCTCTCGGGAGGGTTTCACCTAGAATGAAATCATCCAAGACCGAGAAATGTAAGAACGAGAAAATTTGTTAGAATACGTTATCTTTGCTGGTGAATAACTTCATTATATCATAAATTTGTACACAAAAAGGACTTCTTTACATTATATTCAGCTAAAATAAAACTTTAAATGACTTGCATTCCAAGTTCTCGTGATTATCTTTCCTTCTAGTGTTTCTAATCTATAATCTCCATTTTGCAAATTTTCTATTATTCTGAAGGGGCCTTCCCATTTAGATGCTAATTTTCCTTACTGTGGATCTTTTCGAGCATCAGTTCGCATTCTCCAAACTAAGTCTCATTCCTTAAAACTTCTTGGTTTTACTTTGGTATTAAACCTTTTGCATGCTCATCTCTTTACTGCTTTTCCTTTATCTTTGCTTTTTTCCCTGAGTTCTTCAATTAAATCTAAGTTTGTTCTTAAACATTCATTGTTAACGTTCCAGTCTTCTATTTGCCTTCGCAATGTTGGTTCATTCACTTCTATTGGTAACATAGCATCAGTACCATATGTAAGATTGAATGTTGTTTCCCCAGTTGATGTTTGTGGAGTACATTTATATGCCCATAATATTTCTGGTAGCTTCTCTGCCCATAATCCTTTTGCGCTTCTTAATCTTTTCTTCAGTTGACCAAGGATAACTTTGTTTGTTGATTCTGCTTGTCCATTTGTTTGTGGATGCTCAATTGAAGTTGTTGTAGACTTAATTCCTAAATCTGATATTCACCTTGAATGTGACCTACTGTGAGCTGAGAATCACTTTTGCATATGACTTTATCAACTCCCATGTTTCAAGCCAAGAGTAATCCTGCGATTAAAGTTTCGTATTCGGAAATTATCAACTCCCATGACATTATCAACTCCCACTTTTGAATTCAAGTCTCAAGGCCATCTCTATTTGGAAATTTCCTGGTCCTTCAAGCATTATTCCTGCTCTGCTTCCCTTCTTATTGGACGAACCATCTACATGTAAGATCCATGCTTCGTGTTGTGTTGTTGTTGGTAGTTGAATGATAAAATATGCCTGAGATTATGCTTTAATTTCTCCTCTCGGTTCATACTTGATTCCAAATTCTGAAAGCTCCACTGACCATGCCACCATTCTACCTGCAAGTTCTAGTTTTCTTAAAATTTTAGATATTGGACAATCAATTCTCACAATTACCTGATGATTATGAAAATATGGTCGAAGGCGTCTTACTGTGTACACAAGGGTTAAAGCTATTTTCTCAACCAGAGCGTATCTGGTTTCGGCATTTTGTTAGGGATCTACTTACAAAGTATATCGGTTTTTATCTGGATTTTCTTGGATCAAGGCTGCTCCTATAGCTTCATGTGAGATTGCTAGGTAAACAATGATAGGTTTGGTTAACACAGGTTTGACCAGGATAGGCGGTTCGGCTATCATGTTTTTTATTTGGGAAAAGACTTGCTCACATTGATCATTCCACTTAAAATTTTCAGCTTTTCTCAATAGTTTCACTATCGATTTTGTTCTCTCGGCCAAAATTGGTAGGAACCTAGCTAAAGCATTTAATTTTCCAACTAGTCTTTGCACCTCCTTCAAATTTGTTGGACTTCTCATCTTCATTATCGCCTCACACTTATAAGGATTCGCTTCAATACCTCTATTGGTCAACATAAAACCCAGAAACTTTCCACCTCTTACTCCAAAAACACACTTTTCAAGATTTAAGCGTATGTTATACTTCCTTATTCTTGCAAAAACTTCTTCAAGATCTTTTACATGTTTTTGCACTTCACATGACTTAACAATCATGTCATCAACATAAACTTCCATGTTTTTTCCAATTTTCTCCTTAAACACCTTATCCATCAATCTCTGATATGTGGTTCCAGCATTTTTTAAACCAAAGGGCATAACTTTGTAGCAATAGTTAGCCATATCGATTGTAAAAGCCGTTTTAGGAATATCTGGTACATACATTTGTATCTGATTGTAACCCGAATAAACATCAAGAAAGCTCATCATCTCTTGGTCGGATGCTCCATCTACCAATTGATCAATACTTGGTAGTGGATACGAATCTTTTGGATATGCTTTATTTAAATTAGTATAATCAGTGCACATTCTCCATTTCCCATTCAGTTTCTTAACAAACACCACATTGGCCAACCACGTTATATATTGGGCTTCTTGAATGAAATCGGTTTGCAATAGCTTCTCGATCTCTTCAATTGTTGCCTTTCGTCTTTCTTCTCCCAACTTTCTTCTTTTTTGGGCCACCGGCTTCTCTCCCTGATAAACAGACAATTTGTGAAAGATAACATCAGGATCTATCCCTGGGATATCAGCTACCTTCTATGCAAACAAATCTTTGTTTCTTCGTAATACCGCAATCAGCTTACTCGACAATTCTTCAGGCATACTTCCACCTATATATGTACACTGTTTTTCATCTTCTCCAAGCCGAATAGATGTTGTTTCCTCTTCTGGTTCTAATCTCTCATCATTCATTCTTAGGTCTAAATCCACCATGGCCACCATATTTTTGTCAACTTCTCTATCTACCACTCTTGAAGATTTTATTTTTAATCCAACTGCATAACACTCTTAGGCATCTCTCTGATTGACATAAATGGTTGTTATTTCACACTTCTCGGTTGGGAATTTCATAGCTAAGTATGGCATTGATACAATAGCGCCCAATTTATTTAAAGAAGACCTTCCCAACAAAACATTATATGACGTGCAAGCATCCACAATCAAATACATGATCTTGATTCTCTTTGTTGCATTTCCTATTCCAAATGTTGTTGCTAAATCAATGTATCCTTCTGTATCCACCCTCTCTCTCGAGAATCCAATAATTTGTTCAAGGAAAGGCACCATGTCTTCCTCCTTCAAGAGTAACTTACTAAAAGTATCCCAGAATAATATATCCACTGAGCTTCCTTGATCAACAAAACTCTTCATAACAACATATTCTGCAATTTCTACCGTTATCACCATTGGATCATCATGATCAGGATCAATCTCTTCAAAATCTTCATCAGTAAAGAGCATAAGTGGCAAATTCTCTTCTTAAAAACATGATTAACTGTTCTAACATTTCTCTAATGCTGCTTTCTTGCAGACGATGACTCCTTTCCAGAAAACCCTTCCGATATCGTGTTGATAAAACCTCTCACAGGTCTTCCTAAACTTCTCTCTCTGTTTCTTCTTACCGATTGAGCATTTTGGTAACTTTTTCTTTCCTTACCTCCAATTTACCTTCTCTTCTTTCATCCCTTCTCTCTATTCTTCTATTATCTCTTCTTTCAAATCTATCTGGCCTTCTTTCTCCTAGTTCACCTCCTTTCGGTTCTCTCTTAGGACTTTGCCTCGTTCTTGTACCTCCACTTCTAACAAAATGCTTTAACTGTCTTGCTTGAATCAACTCTTCAATTCTATCTTTCAAACCTATACATTCTTCTGTATGATGACCATGGTTCTTATGATATTCACAATGCTTGTTATGATATGCTCTCTCGAGTGTTCTCGCTTTTCTTGGTCCTGGTATGATTTCTGTCGCCATTGCTTCCTGTAAAATTCTCATTCTGTTGGTATTCAATAGTGTACACTATTGGAACTTTCGGCTTTGAAACTCTTCTCTTGCTCTCCTTGCTAAATGTACACTTTCCTTTTTAGCTATCTTCCTATCACCTCCATCTGCTCGTGCTTGATTACGAAATTCTCTCAATTCTTCCATCTGCATAAACTTCGATGCTCGCTGCCTTAATTCATCAAGGTTGGTTGCCGGCTTCTTACAGAGACTATCGGCGAATGGGCCCAGTTTCAAAGTTGTTATCATATGATGCATTGTAACTTCTGGATTGAGATTACGAATACTCAATGCCGCCTTTCCAAAACGTTCCATAAACGTTCTCAATGATTCACCCTTTTCCTGCCTTATATTCACTAATGCAATTGATGTTAAGTGATGTGGTCGGTTATTCGCGAACTGAGCTCCAAACTTCTCTACCAAAGTATCAAAGCAATCATACATAACGGTGGTAACCATGTAAACCAACTCAAAGTTGCTCCCTTCAATGTGGTTGAAAACACTCGACACATTATAACATCATTCCACGTATATAGATTGATTTGAGTTGTATATGTTGAAGATGGTTGCTGCCCCTTCAAGACATGTGTTTGATGAAGACTTTTATGTACAATTCATGTATATTTCCTTTTGCTTTAAGAATGTCTTAGGTGGTGTTTAGAGGTTGTTTAAGAGTAGGCTTTTTGCTGAGTAACTCACCTCTTAACCACTGACCATGTGATAAGAGCAAGCACAAAATTTCTTAAAATGTTTTTCATATGTTTTACAAAAAACACGTCTACTGCATAAAAATAAATCTGTTCTTTTCTAAATAAACAGATTCATTTTTAAACTTATGCCTTGGCTAAGTCCTGTGAAAATTAGATTTTGTGCATCAAGTATTTTGACTAAGTCTTCTACCTTTCAAAACGAATGTGTTTTAAATAGTTAAGCTTTTTCTGTTTTCGTTTTGAAAAATAAATATGTTCATCTGTAAATGAATAGATTCTTTTTTGTCTCTGGTGCCATGTCTAGCTTAAACGGTTTTCAGTTTTGTCCCTGCACCAGAATGGCTGACTAAGTCTCCTCATATAACAAATTCTCTAACTGCTTTTGAAAATAAATCTATTCATTTTATTTTCAATCTGTTCATTTTATAACAACTTTGACTGTTTTTCAAAAATCTGTTTTAAGTTGGTTTTCTATAAAATGAAAACTTGTTTCTGAGTCTAAACATCGATCATACAATTGTAAAAACAAGTTTTGCATCAGAGAATTGAGGATTTACAAGGAATTAGCATCTGTTCTTAAAAGATTTCGAAAATCACAAAGTGTTTGTTCTTGTTTGGTTCCAAAAGCTTGGTGAGAGGTGCTGCTACTGTTCTAGCAATCTGTTCTACTGGTTTAAGGCAGATTTATGCATCCTCAATCAGGTGTAGTCGTTTCACATTTCTTTTCTTGTAAAATTTTGGTTGTACACTCTTCTTGATAGGGTTTCTTGAAGAGTGTGTGTGCTGAAATAGGGTTTTTCAGCAAGTGTACCTAAGTTCTTTTAGGTTTCAAGAACAGTAGGATTTGTGTTTGTTTGAATTGTGATTTAGTGAATTTCACCTTGGTTTAGGTGAAGACTGGATGTAGCTTAGTTGAGTGAACCAGTATAATTGCCTTGTGTTCATTCTCCCTTAATCTCTACACTTAAATTTCGGCTTATCTGTTAAACTATCAAGAAATAAATCTGTTCAATTAATAATAAATCTGTCTTTCTGGGCTTGTTTCATATTGTTCTTAATTTCTGGAAAAGTTGTTTGATTCTAATAAGAACATATAAAATCTGTTAAAAGCCACTGGAACATTTTGATTGTGATAGGTGACTCAAGTAATTGTCAAGCTATTAATTGAACCTTAATCTCTTGCTTAAAATTGAAGTTTGCTGTTTTGTGATTCACGGTTTTTCTTCATTACATCAGTGTGTGTATGTGGAAAATCAATTTGCATAATCTTGTGATCAACTTGACTGTATAAACATTTTTAAACACAAACAGTGCCAAAATAAATCTATTCAATTTCAAATAAATCGATTTATTTTCTGTAAACTGTGATAAACACTGATTCTGCGAGAAACTTTTAAAAGGTCAATTCACCCCCCCTCTTGAACTTTGGCACTATTAAACCCAACAATTGGTATCAAGAGCTAGGACTTGTATTTTAATCAAGTTTGTTTGCAATAATGTCTGAGTTTAAAGTGCTTTTTGCTGAGGGATCTGCTGTTAATAGACCACCTATGTTCAATGGAATGAATTATGCATTTTGGAAAATTAGAATGCGAATTTTCATGGAATCTATTGATGCATTATTCTGGGGAGTTGTGGTCCATGGACCCTATGTGCCAATGCAGGTTGTCAAGGATGAAGAAGTGGTAAAGCCAAGATCTGAATGGAATGAGACCGAAAGAAGGAAGGCTCAACATGATCTTGTGGCCAAGAACATCATAACCTCTGCATTAACAATGGATGAGTTCTTCAGGATATCCCAATGTAAGTCAGCTAAGGAGATGTGGGAAGTCTTAGAAGTCACTCATGAGGGTACTGAAGATGTGAAGAGGTCAAGAAAACATTCTCTCATCCAAGAATATGAATTGTTTAAAATGCAACCCGAGGAGAGCATTGCTGATGTGCAGAAAATGTTCACTCATATTGTGAATCACCTTACTGGTTTGGGAAAAGAATTTGACAGAGAGGAACTCAACATAAAGATATTGAAGTGCCTCGACAGAAGCTGGCAACCAAAGGTGACTGCCATATCTGAAAGTCGTGATCTGTCAAAGCTGGGAATTACTGCACTCTTTGGAAAGCTAATGAAGCATGAGCTAGAGCTCAAGAGACTCAAAGAGCAGGAAACAGTAGAGAGAAAACCCAAAGGACTTGCACTGAAAGCAAGTGAACAGAATGAGATCAAGGAGGAAAAAGAAGATGCTGAAGATGATGAAACAATCAGTCTTCTTACAAAAAGATTCAGCAAATTTCTGAAGAAGAAAAACAGAGATAGGAACCAGCAGAAAAGAAGGTATCCTAAACCTAATGATTCAAATTCCTCTAACTATACTTGCTTTGGCTGTGGCAAAACAGGGAACATCAAATCGGATTGTCCAAACAATCAATCAAAGGATAAATCTGCCAGCAAGAGAGTTGAAAGGAGCAAGGGAAGAAGAGCTTACATCTCATGGGAGGAAAATGAAGTATCTTCAACCAGCAGCTCTTCAACTGAGAATGAGGAAAATAATCTGTGCTTCATGATGAAGGATGAGGAGTCAATCTCTGATTCAGTAAGTGATTTTTCTATGGATTCAGATAACTATGATCAATTGGTTGCTGCTTTCAAGGAAACACATGATGAAGAAAATAGGCTAGCTGTAATATGCAATAAGCTGCAAAAGGTAAATAATGTGCTTGCACCTAAAGTAAAAACACTTGAGGAAGAATTGCATAAGGCCAAAACAGATTTGGTAAGCCTTGAACTAACATGCTTGCATGCCTCTATTAAAACCTGTGAAAACTGCAAAAAATTGGAAAAACAAGTGGAGTATTTGCTAAAAACTCTTTCCAATTTCACCAAGGGAAGAAAGAACCTTGAGTCTCTTCTTGGCTCACAGAATGCTGTTTTCAATAAAAATGGACTTGGTTATACTCCTGGAAATGTAACCAATGTCAAAAAGCTTTCAAGATTTTTTGTTCCAGCAAAATCAGGTTTTTCAGCTTTTAACAGTGGCAAAAAGACATTTCATGTAACCTTTTTTTACTGCATGAAATCTGGTCATACCTCTAGGTCATGCATTGCTAGAAAGCATCTTGTTCCTAAGAATTTAGCAAAATGGCTACCAAAGAGAAGGTTTTAATCTGTGTTGGACCCTATACTGAAATGGGTACCATTTGTATCATCTTTATTCTGTTTTGCAGATGAGCAACAAGAAAAATCAGTGGTACTTGGACAGTGGCTGCTCCAAGCATATGACTAGAGATCTTACAAAATTCACTAGCTTGAAGCTCAAAGCAGAGGGGCATGTAACCTATGGTGATAATAACCGAGGAAGAATTTTGGGCAGAGGCACTGTTGGAACAGGGAATTCAACCACTATTGAGAATGTGCTTTATGTAGAAGGGCTCAAGCATAGCCTTCTCAGCATAAGTCAACTTTGTGACAAAGGATACAAGGTGAACTTTAAGTCAAAGGGCTGCACAATCTTAAGTGATTCATCTGGTAAGGTACTGTTTACTGGTAAGAGAGTGAATAACATATATCTTTTGAATATCATGGAAACTAACTCTTCAAATGAGTGTTTGCTGTCTAGAAGTGATGAGTCTTGGCTGTGGCACAGGAGGTTAGCTCACATACACACTAATCACTTAAATAAACTGAAATCTAAAGATTTAGTTTCTGGTTTACCTAACATTAAATTTCAGGATAAAAGGCTATGTGATGCTTGTGTGAAAGGTAAACAAATCAGATCTTCTTTCAATTTAAAAGATATTGTCTCTACAAAAAATCCTTTGGATGTACTGCATATGGACTTATTTGGATCATCTAGAGTTGCTAGCTTAGCTGGAAATTTGTATGCTTTAGTGGTTATGGATGATTACTCTAGATTTACATGGACTTTGTTTCTTGCACATAAAAATGATGCTTACATTGCTTTTAAGAAATTGGCAAAGGTTCTGCAAAATGAAAATGGTTGCTGCATTAAATCAATTCGAAGTGATCATGGGGGAGAGTTTCAGAATGATGTAGTTGAAAGGAAAAACAGATCATTAGAGGAACTAGCTAGAACTATGTTAAATGAATCTAAGCTTCCTAAGTATTTTTGGGCTGATGCAGTCTATACTGCATCTTATGTGTTAAATAGAACCTTAATTAGACCAATTCTTAAGAAAACCCCATATGAATTGTATAAGGGCAGAAAACCTAGTGTGAGCCACCTTAGAGTTTTTGGGTGTAAATGCTTTGTATTGAATAATGGCAAAGAAAATCTTGGTAAGTTTGATGCTAAATCTGATGAAGGTGTGCACATTGGTTATGCTTTGAATGGTCATGCATATAGAGTCTTCAATAAAAGGTTGCTCATAGTAGAAGAATCAATGCATGTTGTTTTTTATGAAACTGATCATAGCATATCTAAAACTGTTGTTGATGATCTTGACAGTAATGAAATTAAATTTGTTTTAAATCAAAATGAATCGATTCATTTTGATACTGCTGATACACATGCTATGCAAGAATCTACTGTGCCTGCAGGTTTGCCAAAAGAGTGGAAAACCCCTAGAGACCTAACCCTTGATAATGTCATTGGGAACATTGAGAAAGGAGTATGAACTAGAAAATCCTTGAACAACTTCTGTGAAGCAATGGCCTTTGTATCTCAAGTGGAACCCAAGAATCTGAATGAAGCTCTCAAGGACAGCAACTGGATTTTAGTCATGCAAGAGGAACTGAATCAATTTGCTCTTAATGAGATCTGGACTCTTGTTCCTAGAATACCTGAGATGAATATAATTGGAACAAAATGGGTGTTCAGAAACAAAATGGATGAGCATGGGGTGATTACCAGAAATAAGGCTAGGCTAGTGGCTAAAGGGTACAATCAAGAAGAAGGAATAGACTATGATGAGACATATGCACCAGTGGCTCGGTTAGAAGCTGTTAGATTGCTACTTGCCTTCTCCTGCATCAAAGGGTTCAAGCTATTTCAAATGGATGTGAAGAGTGCCTTCTTGAATGGTTATATAAATGAAGAGGTATTTGTTTCACAGCCACCTGGTTTTGAAGACCATCAACATCCAGAATACGTGTTCAAACTCAAAAAGGCTCTCTATGTGCTCAAGCAAGCTCCTAGGCAATTGTATGAAAAGCTAAGTGATTTCCTCACCTCACAAGGTTATGACAGAGGCACATCAGATAAGACCTTGTTCATCAAGAAGAAAGGGGATGACACAATTCTAGTACAAGTATATGTGGATGACATCATTTTTGGATCAAACAATGGAGAATTGTGTGAAGCTTTCGTGAAAGTCATGAAGAGTGAGTTTGAAATGTCAATGATGGGTGAGTTGAACTATTTTCTAGGCTTGCAGGTCAAAAAACTCAAGGATGACATTTTCTTAAGTCAAGCTAAGTACTGCAAGGATCTGCTGAAGAAATTTGAAATGGATAAGTGCAAACCAATCAGCTCACCCTTCTCAACAAGCTGTCACTTGGATCATGATGAAGCTGGAATTGCTGTTGATGAAACCAAATATAGAGGACTCATAGGATCTCTACTGTATCTCACTACCAGCAGGCCTGGCATAATGTTTGCAGTGTGCATGTGTTCTCGGTTTCAATCTGCTCCTAAAGAATCACACTACAATGCTGCCAAAAGGATTTTGAAGTATTTGCAAGGAACTAAAGAAGTTGGCATGTGGTATCCAGGTAACATCTCACTAAGTTTAACTGGATATTCTGATTCAGATTTTGCAGGTTGCAAAATTGATAGGAAGAGCACCAGTGGAACCTGTCACTTGCTTGGATCAAGCTTGATCTCATGGCAATGCAAAAAGCAGGCTTGTGTAGCTCTCTCCACGGCTGAAGCAGAGTACATTGCAGCAGGGAGTTGCTGTGCTCAAACCATATGGCTAAGACAACAATTGAATGATTTTGGTATCTTACTTAACCATATACTTCTGCTGTGTGATAACACAAGTGCAATCAACTTAACCAAAAATCCTGTCATGCATTCTAGAACCAAACACATTAAAATTAGGCATCATTTCCTAAGGGAACACATTTCAAATGGAACATGTCATATTAAATTCATTGGTACAGATTTACAGCTTGCTGATTTATTCACTAAACCATTGGCTAAAGATAGGTTTAATTTTCTGCTTAATGAATTGGGTATTATAAATGTCAATTGTGCCTAGCAGTGAAAAATTAAATTTGTTTATTCGTAATTGAATGTGTTTATTTTTGGTACTGATATGCATTGATGACTAGGAAAGAGAAATTATGATCTTTGACTGCTTGACTGACTTAGTGGGCATTAACCTCTGTACCTTTGACGGTTTTGGTCATGGTTATGTAACCGATTTGATGGTTTGGGTGCTCAATAAAGGTATGAGTTGTGTGCATCATGACCCTAAATATTTGCTGCATATTTTCAAAGATTCTCTGCACAATTTCAGAGCATAAAATCTTCATGTATATCCATTCATAACTGCCATATCAACCTATTCATTTCTCAATATAAATCTGTGTGAAAATCTGCTACTCACATTGGCTACCTATTTTCGGTTCTCACCATTTGAAACAAGAGAAAATTCTGGTTCAACCATGGCTTCTTCTTCAAGACAGAAACAGAAAAATAAGGGCAAGCAAAGCACCTTTCAAGGTGTGCTAGAAGGTTGGTTCGCTGGAAATGAAGAAGGTATCAATGCCTACATCCATGAGACAAGCAGAAAGCAGATTAATATACCCAAGGTGCTGGATTTCAATTGGCTGAAATCAGAAAAATTGGCAAAAACAAGGGCTGTATTGAAGCACCAGAAACTGAAAAAGCTGCTGGAATTAACGGGTAATCTATATCCTGATTTAGTTAAGGTGTTTTAAACTAATCTAACCTTGGATGGAAAGAACATTGTCTCCTATGTGAAAGGGATCAAAATGAAGGTCACAAGTGATGTTTGGAATTCTGTGGCTGGAATCAAGTATGCTGGACTGAAAGTGGGAAAAGGAAACACAAGTGGGATTCAAGAATTCAATAAACTGCAATATTACAAGAGCTGTATGAGGAACCCTACCCAGAACATAAGCAGGTTCCATGCAGGTCATTTGAACCTTACACCACGTCTTGTTGCCTACATTATGGCATGGCAACTCATCCCAAGAGGTACAAATCATGTTGTTTTACATGAAGAGGATCTAATCCTTCTATATTGCATCATGAACCAGATTAAGGTAAACTGGGTTTTCATTATCAATGAACACATGCTGAAATCCAAAAGGTTGGCTGATTATCGCTTTCCTTATGCTATACTTGTTTCAAAATTAATTGATTTCTTTGGTGTTGATGCCTCAAATGAGAGAAACGACCCCACCAAGGCTGTAAGTGAGATTGACAATTCAACTCTCACAAAGATGGGATTTCACAAAATAGAGGACAATTGGGTGGTTCTCAAAGGCAAGAACCCTCAAGCAGAACATGGAGCCTCAAACCTCAACAACGAGGATGAGGATGAAGTTGTTCCCATGTAGAAGTCAGAGGAGACTCACCTGCTCCCCAATCTGTGCATGAAGAAGCTGTTGCAACTCATCAGAATGCCATTGTTGCTTATCAAACTCCAGAATACCGAGGAGAACCATTGTCCATGTTTGAAAGGCAAGTTCTGTATCGCCTTGATGTCATGACTGTAGAACAGAGGGCATACTTTGAGACTACTCAAGCAAGGTTTCAGCACTTTGATGATCAAATTGAAGGAGTTCAGGCGCAGCTTGCAGAGCTATACTACAAGGATTAGAAGTATCTTGATTTTGCTGAGTAACTCACCTCTTAACCACTGACCATGTGATAAGTGCAAGCACAAAATTTCTTAAAATGTTTTTCACATGTTTTACAAAAAACACGTTTTCTGCATAAAAATAAATCTGTTCTTTTCTAAATAAACAGATTCATTTTTAAACTGATGCCTTGGCTAAGTCCTGTGAAAATTAGATTTTGTGCATCATGTATTTTGATTAAGTCTTCTACCTTTCAAAATGACTGTGTTTTAAATAGTTAAGTTTTTTCTGTTTTCGTTTTGAAAAATAAATCTGTTCATCTGTAAATGAATAAATTCTATTTTGTCTCTGGTGCCATGTCTAGCTTAAATGGTTTTCAGTTTTGTCCCTGCACCAGAATGGCTGACTAAGTCTCCTCACATAACAAATTCTCTAACTGCTTTTGAAAATAAATCTGTTCATTTTATTTTCAATCTGTTCATTTTATAACAGCTTTAATTGTTTTTCAAAAATCTGTTTTAAGTTAGTTTTCTATAAAATGAAAACTTGTTTCTGAGTCTAAACATCGATCATACAATTGTAAAAACAAGTTTTGCATCAGAGAATTGAGGATTTACAAGGAATTAGCATCTGTTCTTAAAAGATTTCGAAAATCACAAAGTGCTTGTTCTTGTTTGGTTCCAAAAGCTTGGTGAGAGGTGCTGCTACTGTTCTAGCAATCTGTTCTACTGGTTTAAGGCAGATTTCTGCTTCCTCAATCAAGTGTAGTCGTTTCACATTTCTTTTCTTGTAAAAGTTTGGTTGTACACTCTTCTTGATAGGGTTTCTTGAAGAGTGTGTGTGCTGAAATAGGGTTTTTCAGCAAGTGTACCTAAGTTCTTTTAGGTTTCAAGAACAGTGGGATTTGTGTTTGTTTGAATTGTGATTTAGTGAATTTCACCTTGGTTTAGGTGAAGACTGGATGTAGCTCAGTTGAGTGAACCAGTATAATTGCCTTGTGTTCATTCTCCCTTAATCTCTGCACTTAAATTTCGGCTTATCTTAAACTGTTAAGAAATAAATCTGTTCAATTAATAATAAATCTGTTCTTTCTGGGCTTGTTTCTTATTGTTCTTAATTTCTGGAAAAGCTGTTTGATTCTGATAAGAACATATAAAATATGTTAAAAGCCACTAGAACATTTTGATTGTGATAGGTGACTCAAGTAATTGTCAAGCTATTAATTGAACCTTAATCTCTTGCTTAAAATTGAAGCTTGTTGTTTTGTGATTCACGGTTTTTCTTCATTACATCAGTGTGTGTGTATCTGGAAAATCAATCTGCATAATCTTGTGATCAACTTGACTGTATAAACGTTTTTAAACACAAACAGTGCCAAAATAAATCTGTTCAATTTCAAATAAATCGATTTATTTTCTGTAAACTGTGATAAACACTGATTCTGCGAGAAACTTTTAAATGGTCAATTCACCCCCACCCCTCTTGAACTTTAGCACTATTAAACCCAACAGTATAAACTGCAATATGCTCATCAGGATTTGTACTTCCATCATACTTATCTGTAGTTAGATTCTTCCAATTATCAGGCAACGGGGTTTCTACAATAACATAAAAAAACGGATGTTTCCTAGATGACATTCCAGAAAAAGTTCCGAAAGTTTCAGGTAATCTCTTCCTTGTTGTTTGAAAACTTTCATCATTATGAACTCTTTCATTTGTTTGCATTCTTGGTTGAACAATTTCAAATGATGAATTCAAAACTATTTTCTCATGTAATTTTCTTTTCTTATGTGCATTTTTCGCTCTCAACTTGCGTAATTCTTCTTCATTATTTTTTTTAAGTATTTCAAATTCTTTTTGTAATTGCATCAACATAGTCATTGGCATCATATTCTGGTTATCTCCCTGCTCTCCACATTGTCCCTCTCTTCTACTCATATCTGCTTACTTTCTCAACTAAGTTGTTTCTCGACCCCATGGTGGGCGCCAAACTGTTCCTGCAAAAGGGGTCAGAAACTCTCTTCAAGCTGAATACGCTGACTTCTCGGATTGGGCTCTTCAGGTTGGACTCTCGAATTGGGCTCTTCAAGTTGGACTCTTCTGGTTGGACTCTCGGATTGGGCTTTTCAGGTTGGACCTAAGTCTGACAAACTTCCTAAGCTAGGCTGGGTTTATTGCACCTTTCGGCTTCTCCTCTCTTCTCTCACGGTTGGGTGTGTGCCTGCAAGGCGCTCTGATGCCAAAGTCAGAAATAGTTTTATGTAATCATCAGATAAAAATCAGTCTACTTACCTCTTAGACTAATGTCTTATTTATAGTGTTTTCTTATTGGGCTCATACCTACTTGGGCCTTTCCTTTTGTACCTAATATCTTTTTAAACACACACCTATTAATTTGAGTTTTATCATGCTGACCACATATATATATATATATATATATATATATATATATATATATATATATATATATATATATATATTACATTTAACGTTTTTATATATATGTTTTTCGGCTATACTTTTCAATATCCTTTCGGTCAGACCTCTCAACCTAACAGTACACTATATTATTCTTAACTATTATTAATTTTTTTTATCAAATTTTATTTTCTTAAGAAAAATAAAGGAACACGAAGCAACTTGTTTTTATATATAAAAAGGTTAGAGTGTTATTTTCAGTAAGATAATTTAAATTTTATTAAATCAAAATAAGTTTATTATGTGTGATAACAATTCTATATATTTGTTTTCTATATTGACATCCATACAAAGTGCATGTGTTTATATTAGTTTTGATAATATTGTTTTGACGTCGAAAAAATGTGGGTATAAGAATTTATTTATAACATTGTATATCAATTACTTTATTTATAACCTATGTATAACCATTAATATGATGGATAAAAGTTTGTAACTGACTTTTATTATTTTTTTACCTCTTTATCTTTATACTCATTAACTAATTTTTTAGTTTCTATCATCTAAAAAAGTTGCCCATAAAAATTGAAAGTGTTTTTATTATATAGCTATAATAAAAAATAAAATATTTTATAACTACCTTTATTATAGATATTTTATTATAATTTTACTTTTTATTTTGATGAAAAATTCTAAGCGTTCCTAAATATAATTATAACATTATAAAAATTAATAAAATATATTTTTCTTTACTTTTCATTTTTTCTTTCATGTAAATCTGTAATATATATATGGTTTTTTTGAACATTATTTTTATTCAAATTATAAATTACATATCAAATATAATAATACACATATTATTTTATTTAAATAAATATATAAAATTAAAATCAATATAAGTATTCAATTTTAACTCATTAAATAAATACTATAATAAAAAAAACGTTGATGCACTTATACAAATAGTACCTATATTCACTACAAGAAAATCATTAAATAAAAATTAATTTTAGATACCAAAATAATTAGTTACTTAACTAAAGTAGAGACCATTTTATAAACTAAAATATTATTGGTATCGAAAGTAGTTTATATTATTAATAAATATTTATCAAGTAGTTTCTAAATTGATATCTAATTATTAGCTACAAAGATTTTAACTACTAATTACTTATATTCTAAATTAGTCTCTATTAGTATTTTAGAGAGTAATTTAGAATCTAAAATATTAGTAGCTAAAATCTTGGTAGCTAATTTAGATATCAACTTAGAAACCATTTTATAAATTTTTCTTAATAATAGAAATCATTTTAGATATCAATAATTATTTTAGTCTCTAAAATAGTCTAATTTAGTTAATATAGTAATTAATTATTTTTGGTCTCTAAAGTTAGTTTTTATTTGACGATTTTCTTGTAGTGACTCTTTATAACTTTAATATAAATTTTTATATACAGCTTTTTATTACATATATAAATTTCAGTAATATTTGAGAAAAATACAAAAGAATTTCCTCTCTTAGTATCTCATCAATAACAATATATAATAAGGATTCTCCTCATAACTATTTATTGGTGTGCCAATTTTTTTTCTGATTTTACCCTTATTAATATATTTTATTTTATTATTTTATCTTTTAAATGTTAAAATTATATAAGAGGCATTTCGTCATTTCATCATTGAGCAGTTTCGAGCTCTCAATATCCATTGTATCTCTTCCCTCTTTATAAGTTTTTCTTCTAACCGCTTTAATTTTTTTAACCACTCACTCTTCCCTTACCTCCTTATTTTAAGTGCTTAAGGCACGACCTTCTCGGGAAAGGTTTTTTTAGAAAATAAAAAGAAGACAACAACATAACGAGTTTTCATAATACATAAGTAGGTGCAAAACTCACCTTATAAGTCGGTTTTGTAATATTGAGTTAAGATTAAAGTTCACTTCTTAATAACAACACAAAGAGAGACCACAACCTCGCTCGGTTCCCACACCCAATGATATGATTCCAATAGCACAATATGAATGATTCTTGACATTCTTAGGAATCATCTTGAGTTGGTTATGAGATAGGCACTTTATCATAGAATTGGATCAAGGTTCTATGAACAAGAACTCACCAAAACTAGTACCAAAACACAAACTCATGGAAGTTCCAATTATTGTCAAATTGAACCGATTAAAATGGAAGGAAAAGCAATTGCACCGAACAAAATGGCATAGAACTGAATTGAACCGAACATAAAGACTAGAAATGAAGAAGAAACATTGTAGAACAGCAAGGAAGCAACATAACCGAAGCTAAACACATAAGAAAAGGAAAAGCCGAACAGAAAATTCAAGAGAATCAATCTAAGACATGAACAATTGAAAGAGAAGGAAGGAAGGAGAAGAGAAAGCTCATGAAGATGGAGGAATGGTTGGATGATCACGCCACTTAGAGGATGGTGACTCCAAGATGAGTGTGCAAGTCGCCACTTGAGGTAACCATTGAACTCTCAAGATAAGACTAGTGAGGAAGGCACAAAGCTCTCCAATGCTCTCTCAAAAATTGAGTATAGTTTCTCTAATCAAAATTCAAATCTGAATTGTACAAGCTAAGCACCTTTATTTATAGCCTAGAGGTGCTGAAAAATAGGTGGGAAAATTCAAATAAACTCATTTGAAATTCCCACAAAAAACAAGTCACATGGGAGGTGTGACCTTTTTCTACTATGACACCTCCTAAAAACTACACCTACACCTACTCTCCTAAGTCACATGGATAATGCGACTTTACTTTACATTTTCACACTTCCTTATTTAATATCCACACCTCCTACAAGAGTAAATCAAATGATGCTCTTTTATTTAATGTTTGGCCTTGCCCCTCATGGGATGGACTTGGGCTTTTTGGGCTTTGGCCTTCTTGGGATTGGGCTTGGGCCTCATCTTTATTTTATGTCTTCTTTTAATTTTGAGAAGACTAAAAGGAAGAACTTCAAATGTGAAGGCAAATGTCCTCTTCCTTCATTAATAAAAGCCTCCTTTATTTGATTCTCATCACCCAATCTCACATATAAAAGAAAATAACTTCCATCTACAATCACTCTCCACTGCTATACTTCACTCCGAAAAAATTTAAAACAATGAGTTGTACCATACATAGTCCTCTCCACAATCCTTTCTGAAAGTGGGTGAACAAATCCTTTAAGAGGAAGATCGATTGAGATCTCCCTTACGTAGCTCACATTTGAAGAAATTGAAGAGGAGAACAAGAGAAACTCAATGGTATCATAGGTTTCAACACATCCATTTTTTCCGAATTGGAGGTGGAAAGATTGAAGTCGTGAGTAGTTTAGAGATTCAACTTCAATTTATTGCTATTTTTCTTTATTTGTGGTGTTGGATTCGTTGAATTTCTTCTATATGTTTGGTTTTGGTAAACTAGAGTTTTGAAAGAGAATCGTGTTTCTTGGAGAGTTTTCTGTGATACGTAATGATAAAAAAAAAAAAATGCGGATACACAAATGCGAAAACGTCTATGTTTTCGCTAGTATTTATAATAACTTTGGATATATACAATGTATGAAAGGGGAGAGAAAAGAATATGAAAATATACATCTAGGAACTAGGTACAACATAACACACACAACACCTTTGTAATAATTTTTATTTAAAAATATTTATTTTAACAATCCCCCTTTAGCGGGAGGATATATATTGTAGGTTCCAAGCTTGGAATAAATAAATTCAATCTAAGGTCCTCTAAATAATTTTGTTAATAAATCTACAAGTTGATCATTTGATTCGATAAACTCAGTGCAAATTTCCTTAGACAACAACTTTTCTAGAATAAAGTGATTGTAAATTTGTGTGTTTAGTTTCATGGAATGTTGGATTGGAAGAATGTGGAGAGTAACTTGGTTATCACAATACATCTTCATTGGTTGAATCTCTCAAAAATATAATTATTCGAGGAATTGGTTTACTCATATATGCTTAGAAGTGAAGGATGACATTGCTTTTATACTCAGCTTCAGTAGAAGATCGAGCAACAACATTTTATTTCTTGCTTTTCCAAGAGATAATATTTCCTTCAAGAAAAACATAATATCCTATAGTAAAGCGTCTATCCATGAGAGATTCATCCTAATGAGCATCACAATATAGTAATCCTTGTCCTAGAGACTTTTTGAGATATCTTAGAATATGAAAGATAACATTCTAGTGATGAATACAAGGACTATGCATAAATTGACTCACAACACCAATTGTAAAAGACAAACATGGTATAGTTATAATGAAATAAATAAGTTATCCAATTAGTCTTCTATATCTTTCTAGGTCAAAGAATATTTCTCCTTGTTTTACCATAAGTTTTTGATTTGGATTCATAAGACAATCCATTGGTTTATAATCAATCATACATGTCTCTTTTAGGATGTCAAGAGAATATTTCCTTTGAGAGATTACGACTCCTTCCTTTGTTTGGGCTACTTCTGTGCCCAACAAATATTTGTGATTTCCAAGATTCTTAGTCTAAAAATGATTAAATAGGTGTTCCTTTAACTGAGAGATTTTTGCAACATCATTCCTTATAATAACTATGTCGTCAACATATCCTATTAAGTACACACATTTTCTAAGGAAGGTGTGATAGTACAAAGTAGAATGATCTACCTCACTTCATTTCAACCAAAAAATTTGAATAATGTAGTTGAACTTTGAAAACCAAGCATGTGGAAATTTCTTGAGATCATAGAGAGAGCGACACAATTTATAAATCCTGACCAGACTCCCCCTGAGCAAAAAATCTAGGAAGTTGTTCCATTTAAAAAATATTTTTAATATCTAATTAATGAAAAGGCCAATAATGAATGACTGTTATGGTAAGGAAAAGTCTGAAAATAGTCATTTTTGGTCACTGGAGAGAAAGAATCATTGTAGTCCAACCCATAGATATGAGTATATCTTTTTGCTTTCAATCGAGCTTTGATGCAATCAATTTCACCATTAGGTCCAATTTTTATTGAATTGACCCAACAATAGCCAATTGCCTTCCATTCAAATGGAAGAGGAACTAACTCTCATGTACCATTTTGTTCAAGGGCCTGTATTTCAAAAATCATGGTTTGTCGTCATCCATGATGGTCAAACACCTCTTTCACATTTGTAGGAATTGTGATAAAATATATAGAGGAGATAAAAGAACAATAAAAAAGGACAAATGATGATAACTTAGAAAATTGTAAATAAGATGAGAGTTGTGTGTAGATAGAATACCTTTACGAATGATAATAAGATAACTAGAATCCTTGTTCTTGCCAGTTGACTTGCTCGCCTGTTGACTCTGATGACAAGCTCTAGCTCCATTTGTTTCTTCACGAGTACGTCCTATCTCTTGCTGCTCTGGAATGTAGCTCCGTTGAAACAGAGGGGGTCTTACCTGTTGATTGCACTCTGACGATCAAGTCAGTACAAGGCTTATAAGAGTTTAAGAAGTAGTAAGTTTTAGTCTTAGAAACAACATACCTTAACCTGGGGTCTCTAGCCCCTTTTATAGTTTACCTCTTGTAACAACTTTCCATCACGAGAATCTAATCTCAACTGAAAGCATACTCAACTGGAAAATATTTTGTTCAAGGGCACACTCTCGCAGTGCTGCAACAGAACAAAATCTTTCCTCTTGGGAGTGCATAAAATAATAACAGAATAACCACCAATGTACCAACTCATGTACCAGCATCAAGGGTCTAGTCTATTTACGTAGGCACCCTCAACATGGTGGTACACTCCTTTTCATCATACATGCAACCTAACTTTTACGTGCCCTAACACACATGGGCTTAGGTTTAAAATAAAGTGTTTTACTTGAACTAGATCCTATGCACACTAAGCGCACCCCTATGTCCATAATTACCCCTTGCTAGCTGCCTAGGCCTTATGCACGAAGGATTACCTTAATTATACACAAACGGACCTACTCATTCAACGGAGGCCCAATTTCATGGCTCGTTATTCTGGCCCAAAAACTGAGCTGACCTGTCCACGCCATGTGTCGAGGTCCGACCACCGAGTGCTGAGCTCTAAGCGTTCTGGTCCAGTACAATCCTCATTATTAGGATTTGTAGTGTGGAACGATAATGGTGAAAAATTTGATGAAGATGACTCATAATGTGGTATTAGACTAGTCATTTGAGTCTAGGTTGATGGTTTGTGGTATTAGACTAGTCATTTGAGTCTAGGTTGATGGTTGGGTTGATGAGAGGAATTTATATTATTGGGAGAAGTTGGATCAATGTTTGGAATTGGATATATAAAGGGCTCAACTAAAGGCATAGATAACACATGTTGGATAAAGTTAACATCTTGTGTGGAGGAAAAGAAAAAATGAGTTTCTTAAGAAAACATGACTTTTGTAGACATGTAATATTTTTTTAGTGTGAGAAGAATAACATGGATAATATTTTTTAAGACAATAATATCCTAAGAAGACACATTTAATAGCTTGGGATGAAAGTTTTTCCAAACCTAGAGACATATAATGTACAAAAAAAACACACAACCAAAGACTCGAGGAGCAATGGAAAAAAGAGTTTCATTTGGAAACACAATAGAATATGAAAATTTATTGGCCAAAGAAAGAGACTACATTCTATTAATAAGATAATAGGTAGTAAGAATGACATCACCCAATGATGGACAGGTAGGTTGACATCAATCAATAAGGTACAAGCAATTTCAACTAAATATTTATTCCTTCTCTTTGCTATATCATTTTATTAAGGTGTATGAGGACATGTGGATTGATGTAAAATATCATGTGAAATTAAAAGATGTGAAAAACTAGAAGAAAAATATTATTTGGCATTATCACTGCTTAAGATCTTGATCACTTGGCCAAATTGGTTTTTAATTTCATTAAGGAAAGACTCAAAGATATTCCAAACTTAATACCTATCTTTCTTTAAGTATACACAAGTATGATGAGAATATTCATTAATAAAAGTGACAAAATAACGAAACTTAAAGATGTGACTCAATTTGGACCCCAAATGTCAAAATGAGCTGTAAAACAGATAAAGTTTCCTCTTGTTTTAATTCTTTTCAAAATAAAAAAACTTAACATGTTTTCCCAATTGACATAACTCATATTCTAAGACTTGGCGTTTGCTAACTTTAGGAATCATAATTTTTAATTTTTCTTAGGGGTGGCAATGCAGGCTAAACTACCCTATATTGATTTGCCACGCATTAGCCCGCAAAATGTGGGCCGAGTTGACCCGTCCCGCTTAAGTAATGCGAGCTGAATCTATTGGCCCGCCCCGCATAGAGGATGGCCTGCGGGCCTACTTGCATAAGAAAATTAAACTTTTTAGTAAAAATAAAAAAATATTAATGCACTTGCAATATATATAGTAAACAAAAGCTCGAGAAGGAAATTTTGTATTTTTTATTAGGGTGTTTCTTCCTACACCCCATCACATTTCTTCTTGCACCTCATCAATTTTGGAATTTAATTTCAATAACATAAAAAGTCAATTATGGAAATGGAAACTTAGAAGAGAAATTTATTTCCAAAATAACCTTTCTGGAACAACTATTTTACCTTCCGAAATCTAGAACAACTATTTTGGCTTTCATAATTCAATTTCTAGAATTGATGGGGTGCAGGAAGAAATTTGAGGGGTGTAGGATAAAACATAATTTTTATTATTATGTAGGTTAGCGGACTGGTCCACCTCGCCCGTATTTGGCCCATGTGGGTTGTGGGTTATGTGGGGAGGGCTTAAACGGGTCAACGGACTAAAATAGTGAGTTCACCCTACGTTTTTCATAGCGAGTTGCAGGTCAATTTGTATGACATGTCTCGTATTGTCACTCCTACTTTTGCTAAATGTATATGGCCTAAGCGGTCATGCAAAAGCTTAGGATAGGGGGATGTTAAATAAGATATTAACAATCTAGTACCAAGATAGTAGAGTCATCTATATTCATGTCCTTCATCAATCAATAACATGTACCACACGTATAACAAAATAATTTGTATCAAAGGTTATGAAATAATTTTAAAACTTGGTTAATTGACTTAAGAAAATTAGGTTAAAAGGATAATTAGGGAGAAGAAAAACACATTTTAGGTTCAAGGACAAGGAAAGGGAGACTTGACCAACTTCATGAGAAGTAACTTTGGATCCATAGGCTAAAGTAATAAAATAAGGAATTTTAGGATGAGAATTAGAAGAAAATAAGGAAGCATTACTATAAATGTGATTATAAGCATTAAAATAAGTTATCTATGAACTTTGAAACACCAAGGTTTTAGAATGCACACATTTGACAAGATAGAATGAGTGAGAGATTGTGTTTGACTGTCATACTTCAACCTATTTTGAGTAAAGGAAGTCCTATTGGAAGCAGAATCAATCAAAAATTAAAATTACAACAACCACGACCAGTACCAATTAATGACGGCTAAAAGACAACGAAGAACAAATGACATAAATGAGCACAAAAGACTTTGACGAGTTTAAACATGGTGATTTGGAAGCTTGATAGTTGGATGGTGTGTGATGGAGCGTTGGTTAGAATTTGGATGCACAATCACCGAATTTGGGTTGCACTGAGCCTTGCGTCAAAGGACAAAACTCCAACGACGGACAGATGCAACCAATTATCAATAGACAATTCTTTTGCCTGAAAAAGAGAGACAAGGCACGATCGACCTGTTATGATACAAACTTGAGAAAAGTACAAAATACACAAGAAGTATAATGAATTGGAGGGAGTGTTTTCTTCTCTCTTAGGATTTTGTATTTATAATATCTTCGAATATATATGTCATCAAGAAATACAAAATACAAAAGAAGTATAATGAATTGGAGGGAGTGTTTTCTTCTCTCTTGGGATTTTGTATTTATAATATCTTCGAATATATATGTCATCAAGAAATACAAAATACAAAAGAAGTATAATGAATTGGAGGGAGTGTTTTCTTCTCTCTTAGGATTTTGTATTTATAATATCTTTGAATATATATGTCATCAAGAAATACAAAATACAAAAGAAGTATAATGAATTGGAGGGAGTGTTTTCTTCTCTCTTAGGATTTTGTATTTATAATATCTTTGAATATATATGTCATCAAGAAATACAAAATACAAAAGAAGTATAATGAATTGGAGGGAGTGTTTTCTTCTCTCTTAGGATTTTGTATTTATAATATCTTCGAATATATATGTCATCAAGAAATACAAAATACAAAAGAAGTATAATGAATTGGAGGGAATGTTTTCTTCTCTCTGAGGATTTTGTATTTATAATATCTTCCAATATATATTTCATCAAGATAAAAAAGATGGGAATGGAATATAAAAAGATAGGTATAAGAAAGAGATACAAAAATACACATCACATTTATAATATTTTATTTAAAATTATTTATTCTAACAAAAATATTTATTTAATTAATTTTTCTATAATAATTATTTTTAATTATACTTTTTTTATCTATAACAATTAATTATGGGTACTATATTTCGTAACTTTCTTTTACCTCTTTTACCCTTTATGCAGTTATGTTCATTAACCAACTTTTTTAATTTCTATTATCTAAAATAACTACTCGTAAAAATTAAAACTGCTTTTATTGTATAATTATAATAATAATTTTTAAATAAAAATTAAAATATTTTATAGCTGTTTTTTATACTTATTTACTATAATTTTACTTTTTGTTTTGATAGAAATCTACAATTATTGCTACAATATAATTATAAACCACTTTTATTAATATTTTTTATGTATAAAATTTTATAAATTTAATATAAATTCTAGTAATATTTTTAATTAATTTTATTTATGTTAATTAATTTTAATTATATTTGTAATTATAATAAAGGAATGGACGTACATGCGCATGTATCTGTTTTCACCGACGAAACCATTTTTTATTTATTCAAAATATTTTATCTTTTTAAATTTTTAATTTTTTTACTTCTCTCTAGCTTTTGTAAGGTTTTTTTTTTCTTCTTCTAATCAAAGCATGCAAATTAAAAGGTGATAAAGTATAGAAAAATTTGACTCAAATAAATTTTTATTTTGAACTTTATGAAACCAAATTAAAACTTCTCTAAGCTTTATAGTAATTATTTGATAATTACATGAATTAAGGTTAAATTAAGGTAAAAGATAAATAGAAAATAGAAATTTTGTAGTTTGATGTTGGATTGAACATTAAGTTATATATTTCCCTTTTGCTCTTTTCTTCTCTTTATTCCGGAACAATCAGGTTTTTATTTTACTTCTCAAATAAAATCTAGAATTTTTTTTCTTGCATTCCAACAAATTTCTCTCTGCATGCAGCCCTTCAATTTTTTTAAAAAAAAATCACTTTTTTTTAAATGACTTCTGATATATTTTTCAGAATTTATGATATATATTTTTGAAAAATATTTTTCAGAACAAAATTTTTAGAATAAACTTTATGGAACATATTATATATGTTTTGGAATGTATATTTTAAAATAAAATTTTCAGAATATATTCTGAAAAAAACTTTTCATAATAATAATAAGTTAAATGAGACATTTTAATTATTTTACCTGCAGAAGAAATTTGATGGGATGGAGGAAGAAACATCCTAAAATCTACTCAAGATGGACTGAATTCAATAGGCATTTCTTAAATTCACTTTTTTGTATAATTCATTTAACCTTTTCCAAGTTATTTTTGTAGTTTTCTTTTTTTATTGGGTTTATCTTTGTTTTCCTTTTAGGCCCTTTTACTTAGGCTCCTTTCCCTTACAAATAGGAGTATTTATTTCCTGCATCCTTATATTTTTCTTCCTGCACCTCTACATTCTATGTAATATCAGAATTATCCTTGATAATTATGGATGATTCCAGAATAAGGTTTCTGTAAGTAAAAAATATTTCTGAAATAAGGGTTTTATAAGAAAAATGTATTTTCGGAATAGAAAATTCAAAAGGAAAAAAAAAACATTCTGAAATATTCTTTTCATAACATATTTTTTAATTTCCGAAATGGTAAATCCAGAATTGATAAAATGTATTCTGGAAAGTATGTTCCAGAAATATTCTGAAAAGAGTAATCCAGAGGGTATTTTTAAAAGAGGTAAAATGGTCTTTTTAAAAATAATAGGGGTGCAGGAAGTTATTTGTCGGGGTGGAGGGAGAAATAGCCTACAAATAGTCCTCATTATTCTTTTTTCATTACATGAATAACATATTAGAAATTGTTCTACTCACTCTATTCTGTTTTGGTTTGTTCCTCTCTTAGCCTCTGTTTGTATCCGGGTGATTACTGTTCACCCGGATTGAAAAGGAAAGATTTAGTTTGTTTGTATCTGTGAATTTGTAGGTAATTGAGGGCGAGGAAAAGCGAAGAATGCAAAATAAGCTTATGTGCTGAGATGAGAAGATTTGGGGAGAAACATGTTGATTTTACCAAATTACCCATAAGTCACCTACCACCTATTTGCCATAGCAGAGCCCGTCCCATAGTTGTGCCAACAGCATGCAGTGTAATATTCCCTCCACAAGATTCTCACGCATGAGATTCTATCTCCATAAACACAGCACAAAGAGATTCGTACATTGTTTGGTGGATTAGTTCAAGTGTGTGGGTGATGAATAAATGAGAGGGATGATAAATATGGAAGAGGAGTGGAGGAGGGTTATTTGTTTTGAGTTGAGGGAGTAACCTTAGAAGCAATCGGAGGTGCTCATCGGAGGTGCGCGGTGGATGTGCGCGGTGGTCGGAGGTTCACAACCGTGGGAAGTGAGCGGTTGTCGGAAGTTCGTAAGTGTTGGAGGTGTGCGGTTGTCAGAGGTGCAAGGTGTGGGTGGGTTCCGTAGGCGGCGTTGTTGGTGGTCGTTGGACGTGGACGGTTTCGCTGCTGGTGGTGGGTGGTGGTTCCGCTGGTGGTGCTCGGTGGTCGTTGGTGGTTCGCGGTGGCATCGTTTTCTCTACGTTTCTGGAGGTAAGTTTCATACATAGATTTGGAATTTGGAGAATAAAATCTGAGAATGAAATGTGGAGGGAAGGAATTTGTAATTTATTTTATTTATGTTAATAGAATGCTGATGCCTTTTGATTTTTCAAAGTTTTTTCTTAATCATGATGAGAATTAATGAGCATTAATGAAATTTCATTAATGAAAGTTTGAATGAGTTTTCTCGTAGTTAAAACAAACTTATTAATATTTAAATTTTTCTGATATTTTTTTTTAAATAAAGTAAATTTTTTTATAAATGTCAGTTTAAATTTATAAAATAATTATAAGTATACAAAATATTTAAATTTTTAAATTTTTCTAAAATCAAGTAAAAAACTTTATAAATATTATTTTGAACAGACTTTAAAATAATTATAATTATGCAAAATATTTTAAAATACTACTTTATAAATAGTTTACATATAATATTTATTTTTTTCTAAAATCAACTAAAAGACTTTATAAATTTTATTTTGAATTTATAAAATAATTATAAGTATATAAAGTATTTAAATATTTTAAAATATTACTTTATAGATAGTCTACATATAAGATTTTTTTTTTTCTAAAATAAAGTAAAAGAATTTTATAAATATTATTCTGAATTTATAAAATAAATATAAGTATACAAAGTATTTAAATATTTTAAAATATTACTTTACAGAGTTTATATATAATATATTTTTTTATAAAATCAAGTAAAAAAAAATTTATAAATATTATTTTGAATTTGTAATACAACTATAACTATAACACTTTACAAAGTTTATATATAATATTTTAATTTTTTTTAAAAGTAAAAAAAATTGAGTATTATTATTTCTCTAAAATGTGGTTCTTTAGACCTAATAGTTAAACTTATATGATTGTCAAGGATTTGTGACCATGGATAACGATAACCATTGGTCTATGCATTTCGAAAATGTCGAGATGTCTAGCATGAATGACATGAATCTCGATGTAGTTGGTGTTGATTTCACACTAGTTTCACAAATACAAGAGCAAATCAATTTGCGGACACAAGTAGCAGCAATGACAATTCTTTGCATGATTGGATATGGATTGAACGTATTGCGTGTGTTAACAGAGACAAATAATCCTATACCGGAGTTTATTCCACAAAAAGAGAGTCGTCGACAAGAATTGATGTCGTACTTGGTCCATACTGAAAGATGTCGTGACATTATTCGCATGAGTCCGAAAGCATTTATTAATTTATGTCAACGAATAAGAGGAACGGATATGGTTAAAGATGCATTCCGATATACAGTCGAAGAACAAGTGGCTAAATTTTTACACATCATTGGTCATAACGTCAAGAATCGAAGTGTTTCGTTCTTCTTTCATCGGTCCGGGGAAACAATGTCTCGTCACTTTCATAATGTTTTGAAGGCAATATTGATGTTGCATGGAGAGTTCTTAATTCAACCAGCTGGGATTGAGGTTGAACCTCATATCTTAAACAACAATCGATTTTTCCCATACTTTAAGGTATGAATATGAGAAACAATAGTTAAATATTTAACTCATGTTGTATGCAATGCAAGTTATTTATAAATGTGAAGTTGTTGTGTATTAGGATTGTTTGGGTGCCATAGACGGCACTCACGTCCGTGTTAAAGTCCCCCGAGTTGATGCTCCTCGTTTTCGTGGAAGAAAAGATTGGCCAACGCAAAACGTATTTGCTGCTTGTGATTTTGACATGAAATTCACATATGTTCTTGCCGGGTGGGAAGGAACAGCCTCTCTGATTCTAGGATATTGAAGGATGCGTTTGTACGAGACGATCCATTGGTCATTCCGGAAGGTTAGTTGAGTGTGTTTACAAGTGCAATAAATATTCATTTGGTCACATCACTTATAAGTAACAATTATTAATAGATGGTTGTAGGCAAATACTACCTTGGAGATGCGGGTTTTATGCTCAAAACCCAAGTTATAACTCCATATCGCGGAGTTCGATACCATCTAAAAGAGTATTCCCAAAGAGGTCCACAAAATGCCCGTGAGTTGTTTAATCATCGTCATTCCTCACTAAGAAATGTTATCGAAAGAACATTTGGTGTCCTCAAAAAGCGATTTCCAATTATCGCTAGCGGAACAGAGCCTCATTACTCTGTGGACACTATGACCGATATTGTTTTAGCATGTTGTATTCTTCATAACTTTCTTCGCGGGGTGGATAATGATGACTCTCTGTTGGAAGAAGTTGACCGTGAGTTGATGTAAGGAGATATAGATGTGTCACACTCGCAAACTCGTGAGGATGACTACAGGCTCGGGTCACAAATTAGGGATACTATAGCGAATGAAATGTGGACAGGTTATTGTAATAATTAATTTTATGTAACATCCGTGAACTTATATTTATATTGTTGTAAGAACAATTTCATGGTTTAATGTTGACATTCCACCTTTATTAATATTTACGTAAGAAACTATTTATGTTATTGCAAAAGTTTAACATTTTTTATGAGGTTTTATCATGGATCACGGGAAGGGTATTGCTTCAGAGTCATCTGTAGCTGTCCGTGAACACAAAAAATGGACTACCGACTACTGAATGCCATGATCGATGAGGCATCTATGGGTAACCGCATTGATGGTAGTTGGACGACGCAGGGTTACACAAAAATTGTTAAATCCTTACATCAGAGTGAATTGGTAGGGATTACAAAAAATAATGTGAAGAACAGGCACAAAAGCCTTAAGGACAAATGGCGTGAGATCCATGATCTATTTAGTGGACTGAGTGGTTTTGCTTGGAATCCAAGCACGAAAATTTTCGAGGCCGAGGATGAAGTGTGGGATTCGTTGATAAAGGCAACGTATTCAACTTGATGTTCACTTATCGCATACATTAACCACTAATTATGATTATGAGTGTATTTCTTTTCATTAATGAACAGGCAAAGCCCTCGGCCGCAAAATGGCGTGTTAATCCCATCAGGCACTACAAGTTGATGGAAGACTTATGGGGGCTTGATCGTGCTACCAGCCACGGTGGAAGAACAACACTTGCCACGTGGTCGATGAGGACGCTCACTTAGTCTCATCGCTGAAAACAAGTATACAGCTCGAGACTGGGGGGCTTGTGATCCGGTCGGTGGTCGGTTGGCGGTGACGTCAGCAGTAGATAGCCACGTGGACCGTTCTTAGTGGCACGCGTGGGCCAGGGAAGCTGATGTGGGGTGTGTTGTTGAGAGGGTTACCCGGGGGTGATCGGTGTAAAGGGGGTGGTCGGTTGTCAGACGGAATGCGCGATCATCGTTTAGATGAGACGATCGGTCGTCGCGCCATGCACAGGCAAGCTAGGAGCGAGAGGCAATTCCCAGCGAGAGTGTTGCGTATGAGTCTTGTACTGCAGAGTAGTGGAAGAAGGAGAAGATCAGGTGCTTCATAGTACTGCGCACGAGAGTGGCCTAAGGGAGCTAGCAGCCAGTCGGTGGTTGGTGCTCTCTAACCCATAACGTGCATGGAGCAATGCAGGGGTGATCACGGTGGGACAGCAGGTAACACCTGGTACGTGCACTAGCCAGGCCACACCTGGTATTCACACTGAGGTTGTACGAGACATCCAGCGAGAGAAACATGCGAAGTTACTTCGTATGTAACTAACTTAGGCGCGCCGCAGGGTATATAAAGGCCCCCCACGCTCATGCAGAGGAAAGATTTCATTCGTACAAGTTACCTGTGAACAGAGAGAGAGAGAGAGAATCACAGAGTGCACACGAGTCTCCCAGAGATTCATCGTACTTAGTTCTTTGGTGGTTTTGTGTGGCTGACTTGAGCGTCGGAGTGCAATCGACCGCTAGAGGCGCCGTTTGTTGTGTTTCGCAGGCACGCTTGGGGTTCTTTGCGGAAGGCACAAGTTTGACGTGGCGAGTTCTTTGACAATCAAGTTCCCGGCAAGATCATTTGGCGCCCACCGTGGGGCCCGTGTGAATTTGTGATCCCATCCACCTTGCTGCTAAGTTTCGTCGTTTGTTCTTGAGATTCTTGCGGAAAAAATGAGGAAGACAAGGCAAACTTCACCCGCGCCATCAGCTGAAGAGGCAGCTGTGACAATGGCGCAAGTCTTGGAAATGATGCGAGCGCTGCAAGATGAGGTGGCGGCGTCAAGAATGGAGCAAGGAAGGATGCAAGCAGATTTGACTGCATCCCAGGGAAGGAATGAAGAGCTAGATCGCGTTAACGAAGAATTGCGCAAGACTTTGCAGGCGCAGAAGGAGCGGGTGGCAGCAGAGAGAGTGGCGCCGCCACCGTCTCCCCCCAGGACTTTCCCCATGCCATTCTCATCTGAGATCATGGGTGCAGTGGTGCCACCAGGCTTGGTGGGGGTGAAAGCCTCGTTTACAGGGGTGGAGGACCCAGAAACGCATCTGACAGCGTTTCACACCTAGATGATGCTTTCTGGGGGCTCAGACGCGGTGTACTGCAAACTGTTCATGAGCACATTGAGTGGGATCGCTTTGGAGTGGTTCGTGAGCCTACCAGATGGCCACATCACTTCGTTTCAGCAGTTCTCGAAGCTGTTCATGGAGCAGTACATCATCAACAGGGCACCCCAGTGGTGTCGTACGACCTGTTCGACGTGCGCCAGAACCAGGGCGAGTGCCTCCGGGACTACCTTAGCCGTTTTGGGGCTCAGGTGGTGAGGTTGCCCCGCAAAGATGAGGATATGATGGTGCATGCGTTCAAGAAAGGGGTTCTGGCGGGCCCTTTCAGTGAATCTTTGATCAGGAACCGCCCCAGCACCTTCGCTGAGATTAGGCGTCGTGCTGTGGCGCACATTGTGGCAGAAACAGCTGTTTCTGAAAAGAGGGAAAGTGCGATCCCGACCAAATCGCGCGTAGGCCCGAGTAGGTCTCAGCAGCCAATGAGGGTGCACGAGGCCAAAGAGGGAAAGGGGGCCCAGGGAAAGCCCCGCCCTTATGAACCTAGGACTGACCAGGGCAGGGGGCGCGCGAGGGAGAGCAACGCGCCCCCCCAGATTCGACTTTGTGGTGGAATTGGCGGAGCTGATCGCCATTCCAGCCATAGCGGCACGTCTGCGAGCACCGGAGAAGACCGACAAGGTGCTGGGATGAAAAAAGAACGTGTGGTGTGAGTTTCACCAGGCCTATGGCCACTCACTCCACACTTGCTTGGCGTTAGGTCACCAACTCGGGAGTTGGTGAAAAGTGGTTTCCTGAGCGATTACTTGCGAGAGAAGCAAGGTGATCGGGCGTCGGGACCACCAGCGGATGATCCGCAGCACGAAGTGGCAGTGCACACGATTGCGGGAGGCTTCTCTGGAGGAGGATGTACGGCCTCTCAGAGGAAGAGGTACGCACGCTCGGTGATGGCGGTCGACTCGGTGGAAGAAGATCGCTCCCCCAACGTTGACATCACCTTCACCAAGGCGGATCTCCAGGACGTTGTGCCACACGACAACGATCCTATTGTTATCTCCTTCGTCACGGCAGGGAGAAAAGTGCACAGGGTCCTTGTAGACCAAGGAAGCTCGGCGGACGTGATGTTCTAGTCGACGTTCAACAAGCTACAACTGCCCCTCGATCATCTAAGGCCATACCCGGGGTGCTTATATGGTTTTGCAGGGGACCAAGTGGAGGTGCGAGGCTACATCGAGCTGAGAACCACGTTTACCGATGGGGCCGGGTCTCGCACCGAGAAGATCAAGTACCTAGTGGTGAATGCCCCATCTGCCTACAAAGTACTGTTGGGAAGACCGACTCTCAACAGGTTGGGTGTCGTACCGTCGACGAGGCACATGAAGTTGAAGCTGCCGTCAATGGAGGGGGTAGTGATCACCATCAAGTCAGACCAGAAGGAAGCTAGGCGCTGCTATGAGAACAGTCTCAAGCAACAGAGAAGCGTGTGCTATGTCACCACGACACCACAGCCGGGTGCAGGCGAGAGGCGATCGGAAGTGGAGGTGGTAAGGGGCACGCAAGGGGATCTGGAGATGGAGGAAGCAGTGTTGGGGGGCTCGGGAATGGCCCCAGCTGAAACTGAGGAAGACAGCATGATCACCCCTCGCGAGTCCGGAATCGCAAGGGCGGTCATCGCCAGTGAAAGGAGGTCCCACCCTGCTGAGGGGTGGGTGGAGATGGAGATCCAAGAAAAGAGGTTTAAGCTGGGGGGATCGCTCAGCGACGACACGTGAAGACAGATCGCCGAGGTGATTGAGAGGCATCTGGACGCGTTTGCGTGGTCAGCCTCGGACATGCCAGGCATTGACCCGGACTTCCTCTGCCATCGTCTTGCAATGGACCCCCAGGTCCGACCGGTGCGCCAGAGGAGGAGGAAGTTCAATGAGGAGAGAAGGCAGGTAGTCCACGAAGAAACCCGCAAACTCTTGGCCGCGGGGCACATCAGAGAAATCCAGTACCCAGAATGGCTGGCTAATGTGGTACTGGTGAAGAAGTCAAATGGTAAGTGGAGGATGTGCGTGGACTTCACCGATCTAAACAAGGCATGCCCAAAGGACTCCTATCCCCTACCCAGCATAGACGCCTTGGTGGATAGCGCGTCGGGATGCCAGCTTATGAGTTTCCTGGATGCATTCTCAAGCTATAATCAGATCAGGATGCATCTGATGGACGAGTGCAAGACTGCGTTCATGACCGAGTGGTCTTGTTACTGTTACAAGGTAATGCCCTTTGGGCTGAAGAACACGGGGGCCACCTATCAGAGGTTGATGGATAGGGTGCTCTCACCGATGTTGGGGAGGAATGTACAGGCTTACGTCGATGACATGGTGGTAACCTCGCGAGAGAAGGAGCAGCATGTCACTGATCTGGAGGAATTGTTTGCAACAATCGCCAAATACAGGTTAAAGCTCAACCCAGAGAAGTGTATTTTTGGCGTGGAAGCGGGAAAGCTTTTAGGCTTCCTCCTAACAGAGCGGGGGATCGAGGCGAACCCCGAGAAGTGTGCGACGATCATGGCAATGAGGAGCCCAACGTCGGTGAAGGAGGTGTAGCAACTCACCGGTCGGTTGGCGGCATTGTCGCGATTTATGTCCGCCGGAGGAGAGAAGGGTCATCCTTACTTCCAGTGTCTCAAACGGAACAGTAGGTTCGTTTGGACAAAGGAGTGTGAGGAGGCTTTCATTAAGCTAAAATGGTATCTGGCAAGCCCACCGGTGCTGTGCAAACCACTGGAGGGCACCCCTCTCCGCTTGTACTTTGCTGTAACGGAAAGAGCGGTCAGTTCAGCTTTGGTTCAAGAGCAAGACCAGGTCCAGAGACCTATTTATTTTGTGAGTAAGGTGCTCCAGGGTCCTGAGGTAAGGTATCAGGCCCTAGAGAAGGCAGCTCTGGCGGTGGTGTTCTCAGCAAGGAGGCTTCGCCATTACTTTCACAGCTTCACGGTTGTAGTGATGACCGATCTTCCCATCCAGAAGGTGCTCAAGAAGCCTGACGTAGCCGGGAGGATGGTGAAGTGGGCCGTAGAGCTATCTGAGTTCGATATAAGGTACGAACCCCGAGGACCGATCAAGGGGCAGGTGTTTGCGGACTTCGTCGTCGAATTGTCATTGGGCGCTGCACCTTCGGAGGGCCTAGATTTTCGCTGGGTCTTATCAGTGGATGGCTCCTCCAATCAACAGGGAAGTGGCGCTGGAGTCATCCTGGAAGGACCAAACGGAGTGCTGATCGAGCAGTCTCTGCGCTTCACTTTCAAGGCCAGCAACAACCAGGCGGAGTACGAGGCCTTGATCGCCGTATGGTGCTGGCAAGGGTGATGGGAGCAAGGAGTTTGTTGGCCAAGACCGACTCCCTGTTGGTCACCGGGCAGGTAACGGGGGAGTTCCAGGCCAAAGACCCACAGATGGCTGCATACCTCGAGTATGTGCACACCTTGAAGACGTCCTTTGCAGAGTTTGAGTTGGTCCACGTACCAAGAGAGCAGAATGCCAGAGCTGACTTGCTCGCTAAGCTAGCCAGCTCAGGCAAGGGGGGTAGGCAGAGGACCGTCATCCAAGAGACCTTGAAGGTACCTCGCGCGTTCGTAACGGACAACCAAGTACTTCAAGTGTGCAAATCAAGGGAGCGCATAGCGATCGGTCATCGGTCTCTAACTCAAGAAACTTTGAGAGCGCCCAGGCTGAGAGCGCGACCAATAAGAACCGATGAGGCGATTGAGGTTTGCGCTGTAGGAAGAACTGACACGTGGATAACGTCGTACCAGCGATATTTGGCATATGGGGTGCTCCCGCTGGATCCGTCGGAGGCGAAAAGGGTAAAGAAGAGGTCGAGTAAGTTTACCCTTATCGATGGGGACCTCTTTAAGTTTGGATTCACCCATCCAGTGTTGGTGTGCGTGCACGAAGAGCAGTGCACGAGGATCATGTCAGAGCTCCACGAGGGAGTGTGTGGAAGCCACGTTAGTGGTCGCGCCTTGGCAAGTAGAGTTCTCTGCGCAGGGTACTACTGGCCAACGCTGAAAGAAGACTGCGTGGGGTATGCTCAACGTTGCAAGCAGTGCCAGCAACACGCAGATTGGCACAAGGCGCCCCCTGAAGAGCTAAGGTCGATTCACAGCCCATGGCCGTTCCACACCTGGGGAATCGACATCCTGGGACCCTTTCCCTTAGCAGTGAGGCAGATGAAGTTTCTGATGGTCGCCATAGAGTATTTCACAAAGTGGGTGGAGGCAGAGCCGGTCGCGCAGATCACCGCTCACAAGGTCCAACAGTTCGTGTGGAAGAACATTGTGTGCCGTTTCGGAGTGCCCAAGCGTTTAGTCTCCGACAATGGTACCCAGTTTACGAGTCACCAGCTGAAGAACCTGTGCGAAGAAATAGGAATACAGCAGGTGTTCGCCTCGGTGGAGCACCCTCAAACGAACGGGCAGGTGGAATCGGCCAACCGAGTACTGCTCAGAGGGTTGAAGAGAAGGTTGGAAAAGGCCAAGGGAACGTGGGCAGAGGAGGTTCCCAGGATCAGGTGGGCCTATCACACCACTCCACAATCTAGCACCCATGAGACACCGTTCAGTTTGGTCTATGGGTCGGACGCTATGATCCTTGTGGAGATACAAGAAAGCTCACCAAGGTTTTTAAATTTCGTGGCCGAGGAGTCCAACGAGGAGAGGAAAGTAAACCTGGACCTCCTGGATGAGGTGCGAGAGGGTCAGTGCCGAAGCCGTAAAGAGAAGGGTGGAGCGTAGGCACAACTCCAAGGTGCGACCGAGGCAGTTCCAAGAAGGGAACCTGGTGATGAGGAAAGCACATCAGCACGAGTTGGAGAATAAGTTGTCCCCTAAGTGGATTGGCCCGTTCAGAGTGGTGGAAACGCTGGAGAATGGCGCCTATCGGCTGGAGACTTTGGACGGAGGGACGATCCCCAGAACATGGAACGCCACGCATTTAAAGTTCTATTTCAGTTGAGAATGTAAAGTAGTCGCGCCTTTGCGCTAGTATAAACAGCTTGAACAGATCAGGGGGCACTCTTTTTCCCAGAAGAGGGTTTTAATGAGGCCACCCAATAAAAAAAAAGGAAGTTATCTGTATGAAAGGTTTGCAAGTTTTTAAGTTAAAATCCTACTCGCCCCAGGCGCGAGCGCAGGTAACCGGTTAAACCCTCCTCGCCCCAAGCGCGAGCAGGGCGGTCGGTTTAAAGACCTCCTCACCCAGGTGTGAGCGTAGGCAACTAAGGTTCGAAAGGCCAGGGGTGTTAGTAAGTCCAATAAAGGGAAGGGGGGATTTCGAGAAACACCTTTACCCAAGTGCATAGCATTAAAGTTGGCGCAGTAGAATTCTTAGTCAAGAAACCCTCCTCACCCCAGGAGTGAGGAGGACGATGTACGACCCGACGGGTTAGGGTTTGATGGCCTTGGGGCAAGCAAGAGGGGTTATCGAGAAACACTCTTTTGCCCAAGACAATGCATCATCCTCGACCGATCGAGGTCGAAGTCCTCTATGCATTTAGCGCTGGAGCGACACACAACCTAGATGGATGTAAGGTGGAAGCAGAGGCTCGATGACTGAGGAGTAGCTGTGGCGCTTTGATCGGTCATCGGTGGTTAAAACAGTATTAAGAGTTTTTGACAAGTTCTTACGCAGTAGGCCTGAGCGAGCCAAGCTCGGACGTTATCAAGTGTCGTTAGTTGTGGTCAAAGTCAGAAGGAAAAGTTCAAATACAGTTAAGGTTTTGTACCAAGCTCGTGTAGGTTAAACAATTAATCGTGCATAGCGAGAGCTAAAGGCTAAGTAAGAGGTACACAACAGAACAAGCAGTAAGAGAAAAGAGGAATTTAATATATACAGTCAAAGTCCTTACAAGACAAGTGTTTATGAATAAAATAAAGAAAGCTGCATCAAAAAGAAATCATGGGCGGACGATCTTGCCATCCACAACTTTGAAGTCCATCGCGAACTGAGAATAGTCAGCCTCTGGGAAGACGCACTTCACCTGCTCGAGGGCCAAGTCAAACCCGTCAGCGAAGGTATCGGCAGCCTCTTCCCAAAGCTTGGTCTTCTCGTTCTCAAGCACGACCTTCTCGGTAGTCAGAGTGGCGTTGGCAGATTCAGCGTCCTTGAGCTTTTGGTCTTTTGCTGAGAGAACCTCCACAATGTTTGCAAGCTGTTGACACAGAAAGGCATTCTCGGTCTCAAGCTGGAGGGTCCTTCCCGTTGTCTCCAGCAGATCAGCATCAAGATGGCATCCCCCATCAGCATCTCCGTCTTGATGGTCTCCTGGATTTGTAGGGCACGTCCTTTCTTGGCCTCCTCCAGCATGTCCTTCAGCATGTCGTTGGTATTTTGAAGAGCCTCGTAGTCGCTTTGGAGCGACTCCTTCTGGTTGAGCAGCTCGTTCACCTTACCTTCCAGCTTCTCAAGACGGCGATGTTGCGTGGAGAATTCGAGGGAAAGCACCATCTGGCGGGCCAGATGGAGATCAACTTCGCTGGCACTCCACTTGACTAGCTCGCGTCCTTGAATCAGCTGCTTAGTCAGGCGAAGGACCCTGGAGAGCCCCTCAGCGCTTGACCTCGATGCTTGAAGGGAGCTCTCGCCACCACCCTCGGTTGTGGTAGCAGAATCTTGAGGGCATGGAGAGGTGGGAGGGCGAGAGGTCCCCTCTGAGCGCGCCACCCCGCTCCCAGTTGCTTGAGGCGGTGGGAGTGGTCCGGCAGGAGCGGGGAAGGAAGAGGAGGTGGAGAAGGAGGGTGTGCAGGGGAGGCCTGAGCCTGAGGGGTTAGGATGGCGTTTTCCTCAGGTACCTCGGTTCCCCTTTTTCTCCGTTGGACCAAGGGGGACCCCGAGCTCTCCTCGTCGATGGTCACGACGGTGGTGGGAGCCTTCACCAACCGTTTCCTCTTCTTATCACCCCTGGTCTCGGGGCCTTCAGCTAGCACGACCGAGATGGGGAAAGCGAGAATGGGTTCGGCGGTCGCCTCCACTCCAGAGGACGACCCGGCAGCTCGTCGGCTTTTGGCGAGCTCGATCAGTTGTTGCCGGCGTTCCCTCGTGGAAGTCATATCTGCACCAGGTAAGCATAACAAGAGGTTAGTGCGCAAGAAGCCGAGAAGCAAATAAAACAAAGCGCAGGCAGGCGATTAGCATATGCAGATGAATGAGTATGGCAAGCAAGCACGAGGCGCATGTTCAAAAGAAAAAAAAACATAATAGCAAGTCAGAGAGAAGATAAGAGGGCAAACCAATGTATTTCTTGAGCATCTCTGCATCAAACTCGTGCTTGATGAGGGTGGAGGAGACAAACTTGGTGCCCAAGCTCGAAAGAAGGCCACACAGCTCGCGCTCGTATGGCGCCATGGCCTCCAAACCCCAGGGTTTCCTTAATTCTACCTTGGGAACCCAGTAGAGGGGAAAGCCCTCGAGTAAGGTTGGGTTGTGCTCGTTGGAGGTGATCATATAAAACCTACCCTTCCAATCCTTGAAGGATTGTTGGTATAGGCCCAAGATCACCCTCCCTGAGACACCATTCAGGCTTACCCACGACCTGTCACCAGGGTTCTTGGCCTCGAAGAAATGGAGGAAGACGTCGGTCGATGGAGGGTGCCCGAAATGGTTGCATAGGATTTCGAACGCCCGGATGAATGGCCAAGCGTTCGGGTGGAGTTGACACGGAGCCACGTTCAGCTCGGTGAGGAGATCCTTCTCGAAGAAGGTGAAAGGGAGTCGGAGACGCAGCCTCTTGAAGATGGCTGAGTAGATGAAGGTGAAGGGCACCCCATTGGTGGCCCTATCGTCCACGCATATAGGCATGCCTCGGGGGGGGATGCACACGCCTAGGTGTCTGTCGTCTTCCCTATCGAGGGCACTTGAGGGCTCGTCCGCGTCACTCTTGAGCAGGGTGGCTAAGTGATCAGCGGGAAGTTGGCTAGAGGTTTCGGCGAGCAGATGGAGGGGAGCCCACTGGTACGCTCGCGCGTAGTCTTGGGGAGCAAGAGGCGCTCTGGGTTGCGCGCTCACCGAAGGAGTTGCGCTTGTTGAAGACGACGATGGTGCACGGGCAGAAGGCTGTGCACCGGAAGGAGAAGCAAGGCGTGCGGTGGTTTTTGTGCGAGCCATTAGCTACAGTGGAAAAGAAAGATAAAATGATGGGTCAATGAGAAACAAGAGGAAGACAAAGGGAACGAAAGCACGGTGAGAAGAGAATGGAGAAACGAAGGTGACGAAGGGGAAGAAGAAGTGAAAACGCAAAAAAAGAAGAAGCCAGAGGAAACCCTGGTACAGTGCAAAAGAAGAAAAAACAATCCACAATGTATGCACATTGCACTTATTGAACAATGCAATCGGTCAAAGATGTCCAAATATGCCATAGATGAGGAAAAGGGGTACCTTTTGTCGATCGCTGGCAGTTTCTGGAAGCTTGAGATTGGGGAAGATGAATCGCAAGCGGGGAGTCGAAAGGTTTCAAAGAAAAAGTGTTGGAGAAGGTGATGGAACAGTGAAGGTGCGTAAGTTTTGAACGTGAAGAGGCGCAAATAACGCTTCATGCTAGCCATTGATGCGTACACATGTCGCAAGATGAAGGGAGGAAAGCGTAACGTCGCTTAAAGCACAGCACGTGATGTGGCGCGTGATGAGGCACGTGACGTGGCGTCACTTGCCACGTGGTCGATGAGGACGCTCACTTAGTCTCATCGCTGAAAACAAGTATACAGCTCGAGACTGGGGGGCTTGTGATCCGGTCGGTGGTCGGTTGGCAGTGACGTCAGCAGTAGATAGCCACGTGGACCGTTCTTAGTGGCACGCGTGGGCCAGGGAAGCTGATGTGTGGTGTGTTGTTGAGAGGGTTACCCGGGGGTGATCGGTGTAAAGGGGGTGGTCGGTTGTCAGACGGAATGCGCGATCATCGTTTAGATGAGACGATCGGTCGTCGCGCCACGCACATGCAAGCTAGGAGCGAGAGGCAATTCCCAGCGAGAGTGTTGCGTATGAGTCTTGTACTGCAGAGTAGTGGAAGAAGGAGAAGATCAGGTGCTTCATAGTACTGTGCACGAGAGTGGCCTAAGGGAGCTAGCAGCCAGTCGGTGGTTGGTGCTCTCTAACCCATAACGTGCATGGAGCAATGCAGGGGTGATCACGGTGGGACAGCAGGTAACACCTGGTACGTGCGCTAGCCAGGCCACACCTGGTATTCACACTGAGGTTGTACGAGACATCCAGCGAGAGAAACATGCGAAGTTACTTCATATGTAACTAACTCAGGCGCGCCGCAGGGTATATAAAGGCCCCCCACGCTCATGCAGAGGAAAGATTTCATTCGTACAAGTTACCCGTTAACAGAGAGAGAGAGAGAATCACAGAGTGCACACGAGTCTCCCAGAGATTCATCGTACTTAGTTCTTTGGTGGTTTTGTGTGGCTGACTTGAGCGTTGGAGTGCAATCGGCCGCTAGAGGCGCCGTTTGTTGTGTTTCGCAGGCACGCTTGGGGTTCTTTGCGGAAGGCACAAGTTTGACGTGGCGAGTTCTTTGACAATCAAGTTCCCGGCAAGATCATTATTATTATGCACAAAATTTATCAATGAATTTTGCTTTAATAAACTAAAATACTGCATTAATACACATTAATATTTATTTCTTAAAAAAAAAATCCTTTATCGAATTATACATCCAACACATTTTCAGAAATAATTTGTTCCATATCGGAAATAATCTTTTAATTGCATACAACTATAATTGAAAAATAAATAATTCACAATTACAACTTTGTTCTCAATAATGTTTATCAATCATAAATATGATCCAAAAAATTTATATAATTTATAATTTTCTGAAGTTAGCTCGAACACGATATCGAAAATAATGTTTCAATTTCCGAAAAAATTATTTTAATTTAAAAAAAATATAATTCACAAATAATCAATCAAAATAATTTTTTTTATCAATTTTTAAATATAAGGACAAATGTGTAAAGTTACATTTTTATCAATTAAAAAAAAATACAATTTCAATCACATCCATCACATCACTCACAAACTTTTATAAACTTTCCCTACACTTTCCCCTCTCTTTACCTTAATCCAAACACCCTAACTTTCTTTACACTTTCTCTTCAAATCATCTCAAATTCACTCCCTCATTTCCACTCCCTAATCCAAACAAAGCCTTAGTGCGCG